>NC_141877.1:436850118-437153148 GCF_056163025.1 Triticum urartu | reverse complement strand
AAAATAGAACAGTCTGTAGCAATCTGTAACTATCGAATTTCTGTGACTCCAAAAATTCAGAAAAATTAGGTCAACCTAAACAATTTTTTTATCAATCTACTAAAAGAAGAATCAATATTTTATCACGCTTCTGTTAAAAATAAGAATTGATTTCCTAAGCGCAAAAGTTTCTGTTTTTCAGCAAGATTAAATCAACTATCACCGTAAGCCATCCCAAAGGTCTTACTTGGCACTAACACTAACTAAAACACAAAAACCACATCTAACTAGGGGCTAGATGATTTATTTAATGCAAAACATAACCTAAAAAGGAAAAACAAAAATAAGATTGGGTTGCCTCCCAACAAGCGTTATTGTTTAACGCCCTTAGCTAGGCATAAAACAGGAATAGATCTAGGTGTAATCATAATAATGATAAGGAAAATCTCGAAAACTCATCTCATACTCCCTTCGTTCAGCAGCAAGATTTCTTTGTGGTAAGCAAATGTAATCAAAATGGCTAAATTTAGTGGGATAAGAATCCCCAAGATCAAGTCTGGGAGGAATTGGTTCCTCCTTCAGCCCCTCATATTGTATGACCAACTTATCACTATAAGCATTCTTTTGGCAAAAAGTCATGAGCTTGTGTACAAGAGAGAATCCCAATCCATTGTTTTGTATAGCAAAATTATTATTAAGGTCGGAAATCTTATCAACTAAAACATCGGTAGGGACCCTCTTTCTTAAATTTTCATCATAAGCAACATGATTTGAAGATCGTAAACGGATTATGTCCTCTTGATTAAAGAGAATCCCTCTATGGGAGGACGACCACCATCTACTTTATAATGCGCGAAAATCTCGCTAGCTTCTTTCATAATAAACCTAAACTCATGTGCTAGTAATATAGTGGCGGTGCGCTTAAGTGAAGAATGCTCAATATTAGAAAACTCTAGCGCATATGAACAAATTGTCTTTCAAGTTCAACCACGAGCAAAGATATAGCATCCGCAAGACTACTAGTTTTATGGAGAATAGATCCACCCAAAGTGGGAAGCGCACCGGCACACGTAAAGAAATCTTGAATAATAGCTTTTCCAATAATATTGTCGTTACCTATGCGAAGTTTTTAGTGGGTAAAATAGTAGATTCTTCATGAGGATTAGTATTAGCAAAAGCATCCAAGTTTCTTGCATCGGTACTACTATGTGTTTCAGTGATAACCTCCCCAATTTCATACATGGTGGCAACAAATCGTTCTAGCAAACGATCAAACCAAGAGGTAAACAAAGAAGACGAACGGAAGAGGGGCGAAGAAAAGGCAAATCTTTTCGAAAATCATTTTAGAAGTGGGGGTGAGGAAAATAAGAGGCGAATGGCGAATATTGTAATGCAAGAGATGAGAGTTTATGATGGGTACTTGTTATGTCTTCACTTGGCATAGATCTCCCCGGCAACTGCACCAGAAATTCTTCCTGCTACTTCTTGAGCTTGCATTGGTTTTTCCCTTCAAGAGGAAAGGGTGATGCAGTAAAGTAGAGATAAGTATTTCCCTCAGTTTGAGAACCAAGCTATCAATCTGATACGTCTCCAACGTATCTATAATTTTTTATTGTTCCATGCTATTATATTATCTGTTTTGGATGTTTTATATGCATTACTATGCTTTTTATATTATTTTTGGGACTAACCTATTGACCTAGAGCACAATGCCAGTTCCTGTTTTTTCCTTGTTTTAGAGTTCCGCAGAAAAGGAATATCAAACGGAGTCCAAACGGAATGAAACTTTCGCGATGATTTTTCTTGGACCAGAAGACATCCAGAGGAGTTGGAGTACACGTCAGGCAAGCCACGAGGTGGCCACAAGGACGGAGGGTGCGCCCACGGGGTAGGGTGCGGCCACCACCCTTGTGGGCCCCTCGTGACTCCACCGACCTATTTCTTCCGCCTGTATATTCTCAAATATTCCCAAACCAATCAGGAGAGCCACGAAAACACTTCTCCACCGCCGCAACCTTCTGTACCCATAAGATCCCATCTAGGGGCCTTTTCTGACGTCCTGGCGTAGGGGGATTCGATCACGAAGGGCTTCTACATCAACACCATTGCCCTTCCGATGAAGCGTGAGAAGTTTACCACAGAGCTACGGGTCCATAGCTAGTAGCTAGATGGCTTCTTCTCTCTCTTTGATTCTCAATACCATGTTCTCCTCGATGTTCTTGGAGATCTATCCTATGTAATACTCTTTTTGCGGCATGTTTGCCGAGATCCGATGAATTGCGGATTTATGATCAGCTTATCTATGAATATTATTTGAATCTCCTATGAATTCTTATATGCATGATTTGATATCTTTTCAAGTATCTTCGAACTATCAATTTGCTTTAGCCAACTAGATTGGTTTTTCTTGCAATGGGAAAAGTGCTTAGCTTTGGTTTCAATCTTGCGGTGCTTGATCCCAGTGACAGAAGGGGAACTGACACGTATTGTATTGTTGCCATCAAGGATAACAAGATGGGGTTTTCATCATATTGCTTGAGTTTATCCCGCTCCATTATGTCATCTTACTTAATGTGTTACTCTGTTATTCATGAACTTAATACTCTAGATGCAGGCAGGATTCGGTCAATGTGTGGAGTAATAGTAGTAGATGCAGGCAGGAGTCGGTCTACTTGATATGGACGTGATGCCTATATTCATGATCATTGCCTTAGATATTTTCATAACTTTGCGCTTTTCTATCAATTGCTCGGCAGTAATTTGTTCACCCACCATAATATTTTCTATCTTGAGAGAAGCCTCTTGTGAAACCTATGGCCCCGGGGTCTACTTTCCATTATATAAATTTTCCGATCTACAATTTTAGTTTCCTATTTAATTCCTTTGCAATCTTTTACTTTCCGTTCCAAAAACCAAAAATACCATAAATATTACTTTATCGTCGATGCATCTCTATCAGATCTCACTTTGCAAATAATCGTGAAGGGATTGATAACCCCTTTATCGCGTTAGGTGCAAGTTAGTGTTTGTTTGTGCAGGTATTCATTGACTTGTGTGTTGTCTGCTACAAGATTTTTTTTGCCTACAAGATTGATACCTTGGTTCTCAAAACTGAGGGAAATACTTACTCTACTTTGTTGCATCACCCTTTCCTCTTCAAGGGAAAAACCAATGCGAGCTCAAGAAGTAGCACATTCCAGTAGGAGAAAACGCACAAATCACCGAATACCTGCACAAACAATCAAACAAATTGCATCCAACTCGATAAAGGGGTTGTCAAACCCTTCACAGTTACTCGCAAATGTGAGATCTTATAGAGATGGATAAACAATGAAGTAAATATTTTTGGTATTTTTAGTTTATAGATTGGAAAGTAAAAGATTGCAAAATAGTAGATCGGAAACTTATATGACGGAAAATAGACCCGGGGGCCATAGGTTTCACTAGAGGCTTCTCTCAAGATAGCAAATAATACGGTGGGTGAACAAATTACTGCAGAGCAGTTGATAGAAAAGTGAAAAGTTATGACGATATCTAAGGCAACGATCATGAATATAGGCATCATGTCCGTGTCAAGTAGACCGAAATGATTCTGCATCTACTACTATTACTCCACACATCGACCTCTATCCAGCATGCATCTAGAGTATTAGGTTCATAAAGAACGGAGTAATGCATTAAGTAAGATGACATGATGTAGAGGAATTAACTCAAGCAATATGATGAAAACCCCATCTTTTTGTACTCGATCGCAACAATACAATACGCCTTGCTGCCCCTACTGTCACTGGGAAAGGACATCGCAAGATTGAACCCAAAGCTAAGCACTTCTCCCATTGCAAGAAAAACCAATCTAGTTGGCCAAACCAAACCAATAGTTCAAAGAGAATTACAAAGATATCAAATGATGCATAAAAGAATTCAGAGGAGATTCAAATAATATTCATTGATAAGCTGATCATAAATCCACAATTCATTGGATCTCGGCGAACACACTGCAAAAAAGTATTATATCGAATACATCTCCAAGAACATCAAGGAGAACATGGTATTGAAAATCAAAGAGAGAGAGAGAGAGAGAGAGAGAATAAGCCATCTAGATGCTAGCTATGGACCCATAGGCCTGTGGTAAACTACTCACGCTTCATCAGAAGGGCAATAGAGTTGATGTAGAAGCCCTCCATGATTGAATCCCCCTCTGGCAGGGCATCGGAAAAGGTCCCTAGATGGGATCTCACGTTACAGAAGGTTGCGGTGGTGGAAAAGTGTTTTCGTGGATACCTCTGGTGGTTTGGGGATATTTGGGAATATATAGGCGAAAGAATTAGGTCAGGATGTGCTTGGGGGGCCCACAAGGGTGGGGGCGCGCCCTCCATCCTTGTGGCCGCCTTGTGGCTCCGCCGACTTCATCTCCAAGTCTCATGGTTGTCTTCTGGTCCAAGAAAAATCATCGCGAAGATTTTATTCCGTTTGGACTCCGTTTGGTATTCCTTTTTTGTGAAACTCCAGAACAGGGAAAAAACAGGAACTGGCACTGGGCTCTACGTTAATAGATTAGTCCCAAAAATAATATAAAATAGCATATTAATGCATATAAAACATCCAATACAGATAATATAATAGCATGGAACAATCAAAAATTATATATATACGTTGGAGACGTATCAAACTCCACTGTCATATGGTCCTAGAAGATGCTGACGTGCTGCTTACATGTGTGATCAGGCATTATTTCTTCGGTGATGATGTGTTGTCTCACCAGGCAACGGTTCTGACATGTGGGGCCATTGTTGTGTTAACATAGATGCTGGTAGGCGGGTGCATACATGGGTGGCTTCTTACAGTGGGACCATATGTTTATGATGCCATTAATGTCGGTCACAGTATTTAGGCGCGGTCAATTTGTATTATATTCCAATTGGCGGTCACATTTGATACAATATTATTTTATTTAAATAAATTTAATATGAATTCATGCAAAATTGGAATTTCAATCCAAAAATTCAGCAGGCACTACTTTTAGTAAATCGCAATCTTCACAATTGTCAAACAGACTGTATAAGACATTACAATAGCCAACCATGGGCCACAACTGCAGAATGAGAATTAGACACATATGACTTAGTTGCATTACTCACATCTCATAAGATGGTGTCGACGCAGTCCGGACGATGAACTTTAGCAATCCATCAATATCATCAAGCCTTTGTTCGAGAACCAAGGTTTTCACTTCCTTCACTTTCTTGACGAGGTCAGGTTCTTATTTTTTGCTCTACAAGGGCAGTGTTCATTGATACAAGACGGTTATGCAGATATAATATTCCCAATTTCAGACTTCCAATTTCAACCTATTGCTCTGCAGGGCCTTCTTGACACCTTATAGAACTTTTTCGGTCTCTACAAGAGTAATCTTCATAGATTCTTGGCCATGCTGCATATCTGGCATGAGATGCTTCGCAGCTACATGTTCTAGCTCACGCTCTTCCACGGCCTTGGCAATAGCTTGAAATTATAGTTGTTGCCATGTCAGTGCCTTCCCCATATCATCTACTTCATCATGCTTGTTAACCATGGCATGTTGCACGTCTTTTGGTTGTTCCTACTGCACTACCAAGGCGTTGATGACAATATTAGATTATTGTTTCTGGGGCCAAACATTAGATGTATTGTCATCATTTGAGAATCCTAAGTTTCCCTATAGATAAAATTTATAGAGGTTACAACATATACAATAATTCCAAATTGTACATGCATCTACCAGAGTATACAGTGGTTGGGTGAAGAAAGACAGTCTTACTAATTAAGCAAGTGTTTACAGAAAAGAGTTGAGCTACTCATCGGCTGAAACCGCTTTCTCTTTGTTGTTCTTGAGCTTGGGGTGCATCTGAAGTTAGATACATGGGTTTTTCGAACTCTTCATGTACCGTATGTATACCCTTAGTCACTACTTCAAGTTGATGACGGCAATTTTCCTGCCATAATATAGTTGAAGACATTAGACTGCAACAATTTACATTATGTATGCATTGTTACAGCAAGTAAACAGATTATAACCATAGCTGCAGGGCTTGCAATAACAATGTCCTCTACATTTGTAGTGGTGGCCAGATCTGCATCTTTGTGTTCACTTTTAGTGCCAATGCCACAGTCTATCACATCTTCTTGATGGTTTAGACAGCGAACGGGACCTCTGATATCTGAGAACACACGAAAATTTGTGAGATGATCTAGAAAGCAAGGTACAAACTTAGAAAACTCTCCATTTTGATACAGGTTATTCTTTTCATGCATTCACTAATGTTCTCCTACTCCATTCGTAACATGTTAGCATATGCTGCGTAAAGATTATGACTTGCTGAAAGTAGGTTCAATATGAGACAGTGGTAATTTTAAATATTGGTGCATACCGATTAAACATTCACGTACTTACACTAAGATGAAGGAAATGAACTAGTAATAAGAACCCTAGCTATATTGACCAGCATGCTTAACCCGAATACAACTTTCACATGAAAAGTAAGTAGATGCATAGGCCAATTAGGTTTGAGATAATGCAGTTGACATACCATGTGAGTGGACGGTCCCTAGCGGAATGCCGCCGGTCGGGTCTCCATGGTAACCGAGGGATTTGTGGTCGCGAGGCAAGAATGACCGGCCAGGACTGGATCAGATCTATAGACGAAGAGGAGAGATAGGAGGCGGCGTATTCTTTCTTCAAGGGGGAGGCGACTAGTGTTGAAATAAGAGGCATGATTTGCGGAGGTTTGGGGTTTGTTCTACGAGACGTTCCAAAATGATGAAACATGCACGTCAATGTTCTAAGATCCAGGAAATGAATTAGCAATCGGTATATTGTCAACATGGACTAGTTCAGAACCAAAGCATCTTGAGAGAGCATACGGCTGAGTCAAAGGAAGATGTACTCAAAGAACCATAGCTAGAATGACATGCAATGTTAACCAGAATAAGAACCATGACTTTTTTATTATTCATAAAAACAACACCGCAAATAGAACTCGTCGATTAGGATGATATCTTGGGGTAGTTTTACCAGTAGAGCAGATGGGGCTAAGCCAAACGCCGTGGGTTCTGAGAGACTCCCTCCCCGAATGATTTGTGGACATAGCTAGCGAGATCCACCGGCAGGAAGGGAGAGTCTGGAGGCACACACACACATAGAGAGAGAGAGGGAGAGGAAGAGGGAGGTATAGGAGGAGGCGGCTGGGAGATTAACAAAATTGATCAAAATTGACAAAATTGAGTGTTAACCAGAAAACAAAATTGACCAATAATAAAAATGTGTAAAACATGAGACCATGGGATATCAAACCCATGATCATTATGTTGGGGGACGTTGCATGGAAAACAAAACAAAAATTCTACGCATATGCAAGATCTATCCACGGAAATGCATAGCTACGAGAGGGGGAGAACATCTAATACCCGTGTATATCGCCAAGCAGAAGTGTTTATCAATGCGGTTGATGTAGTCGTACAACTTCAGATCCGTAGCGATCAAGCACCAAATGCACGGCACCTCCGCGTTCAGCACATGTTCAGCTCGGTGACGTCCTCGCCTTCTTGATCCAGTAAGAGAGGCGAAGTAGTAGATGAGTTCCGGCAGCATGATGATGTGGTGAAGGTGGTGGTGAAAACTATTCCCACAAGGCTTCGCCAAGCATAACGGTTTAGAGCGAAGGACGAACTAGAGGGAGAGGGGGCGCCGCACATGGCTTGGGGATTCATGGTGTGTGCACCCCCTCCCCTCCTCTCATATATATAGGTGGAGGGGGAGAGGAGGAAGCCCTAGGCGTGCCCCCTTTCCTTCCTTTAGGCATGGAGGAGAAGGCAGGAGGGGGGAGGCGGTTGCCCTGCCTTAGGCCCCCCTTCCATATTTGGTGCGGGGGGGGAGGGGGCGGCTGCCCTAGGGCACCCCTCCTTCCTTCTGACATGTGGGCAAGGGAGGTGGAGCGCGTCCAGCCCCCTTGTGGGCTGGTGCGCCTCCCTCCTTGGCCCATAAGGCCCACCAAGTAGATATAACCTACCGGTGGCCTCCCGGAACCCCTTCTGGCACTCCGATGGTAATCCAGTGCATTTTGAAACCCGAATACCTTCATCCTATATATCAATCTTTACCTCCGGACTATTCCGGAGCTCCTCGTCATGTCTGTGATCTCATCTGGGACTCTGAACAACATTCGGTCACAAACATACATAACTCATATAGTACAATATTGCCAACGAACGTTAAGCGTGCGGACCCTATGGGTTCAAGAATGATGTAGACATGACCGAGATGCTTCCCCAGTCAATAACCAATAGCAAGACCTAGATGCCCATATTGGTTCCTACATATTCTATGAAGATCTTTATCGGTCGAATCTTTATGACAACATACGCAGTTCCCTTTCTCTATCGGTATGTTACTTGCCCGAGATTTGATCATCCGTATCTCTATACCTGGTTCAATCTCGTTACCGGCAAGTCTCTTTACTCTTTCTGTAATACATCATCTCATAACTAACTCCTTAGTAACTTTGCTTGCAAGCTTCTTGTGATGTTGTATTATCGAGAGGGCCCATAGATACCTCTCTGTCATACGGAGCGACAAATCCCAATATCGATTCGCGCCAACTCAACAGACACCTTCGGAGATACATGTAGAGCACATTTATCATCACCTAGTTACGAAGTGACGTTTGATAGCACATAAAGTATTCCTCTGGTATCCGGGAGTTGCATGATCTCATGGTCTAAGTAATATGTATTTGACATTGAGAAAGCAGTAGCAATAAACCAAACGATCATATGCTAAACTAACGGATGGGTCTTATCCATCACATCATTTTCCTAATGATGTGATCCCGTTATCAAATGACAACTCGTGTCTATGTTTAGGAAACCTTAACCATCATTTGATCAACGAGCTAGTCTAGTAGATGCTTACTAGGGACTTGGGTATTTGCTTATGTATTCACACATTATTTAAGTTTTCGATCAATACAATTGTAGCATGAATAATAAACTTTTATCATGATTAAGGAAATATAATAATAACCACTTTATTATTGCCTCTAGGGCATATTTCCAACACATTATGTTTGTAGCATTAGTGGCAATACCATCCATGCTATACAATTGAGTTTTGAATTTCTGTGATTGTAAATTGTATTAAGGAATTAGCTAATTTAGTACCCTTTTGACCGTCGGATGGATGATGGACGCCTCACCTACGTCTACCTCCTCGCATACCTTTTCAACCACCTCCATTGCGTGCTCACTAGTTCAAGATCGCACCAGTCCACACTAGGCAACTGCTGAATATAAGGAGTGGTTCCATCAACGGTATCAACGAATCCCAGAGAAAACCCCACAACCCCATTTCCATCGACAATGGTGCGCACGCCCCCTACCGCCCCTACAACTCTATGGTCAGCGACATGCCGCATAGGTCACAAGGACCACACTATGTCGAGCCTGAACAAACCCAACCCACTCCTGGCTCCGACCCGGCACCAGCCGATGTTGCGTCTAATCTGTCCCCCTCATCAACGATGTCGTGTCAGGCACTTGGCTCATCATCGAGGAAACAAAAACCCATGGCCGAAGAGATGGGTGACATGAACTGTGAACAGGCCTCACAACTATGGCACATCAGTGACACATAGGAGGACTGCGCCGTTGAGGTCCTTTGTCAAATAGATGAGGTAGGCCATGAGTGCAACCAACTCTTAGAGTGAGTCGACGAGCTCTGGGTAGCAGCCCGCTGCCAAGTGGTAGACATGCACCGTGATATTGACGAACTCGAGCCAATATTACAGGTGCTTCGCCACGTCGTCGTTGAGGCAGAGATTGAGGCAGCGTAAAAGATCTCCAATGCGACAACGTGCGTCAAAGGAACCATGTGTGGGGCAGAATGAGCCACCGAAGAGACCGTGATTGCAGCCGAGATCAAGCTTTCCAGGGCCACGTCCTTTGCGGAAGAAAAAATCCGCCAGACAAGGGTTGAATGTAGGCACTACAAAAAAAACACTTCTATGATGATACATGTTTGTCATAGTAGGTCACGTTTTCTGTAATGCATGTTGATACGTCTCCAACGTATCAATAGTTTTTTATTGTTCCATGTTGTTATATTATCATTCTTGGATGTTTTACAATAATTTTATAATAACTTTACATCATTTTTTGGTACTAACCTATTGGCATAGTGCCCAGTGCCATTTGCTGCTTTTTGCTTGTTTTTTACTTCGCAGAAAATCAATATCAAACGGAGTCCAAACGCAGTGAAACTTTTTGGAGAATTTTTTTGGGCTAGAAGATACACAGTGGGCCAAAGAAGTACCATAGGGGTGCCCCCAGGGGGCACAACCCACCTGGGTGCACCTGGGGGCCCAGGTGGGTTGTTCCCACCTCGGTGGCCTCCCGCACCGCCTCTTTGCTCTATAAATACCCCAATATTCCAGAAACCCTAGGGGAGTCGGCGAAAATCAATTCCAACCACCGCCAGTTCCAGAACCACATATCCAATCTAGACACCATCATAGAGGGGTTCATCATCCTCATTGGTGCCTCTTCGATGATGCGTGAGTAGTTCATTGTAGACCTACGGGTCCGTAGTTAGTAGCTAGATGGCTTCCTCTCTCTTTAGATTCTCAATACAATGGTCTCTTGGAGATCTATTTGATATAACTCTTTTTTGTGGTGTGTTTGTTGGGTTCCGATGAACTTTGAGTTTATGATCAGATCTATGTTTTTATCCATGAAAGTTATTTGAGTCTTTTGATCTCTTATATGGATGATTACTTATAGCCTCGTATTTCTTGTTCGAATCTTTGGTTTAGTTAGGCCGACTAGATCGATTTTTCTTGCCATGGGAAGAGGTGCTTTGTGATGGGTTCGATCGTACGGTGCTCGATCCCAGTGACAGAAGGGGAAATGACACGTATGTATCGTTGCTATTAAGGATAACAAGATGGGGTCTATTCCTACATGAATAGATCTTGTCTACATCATGTCATCGTTCTTATTGCATTACTTTGTTTCTCCATAAACTTAATACACTAGATGCATGCAGGATAGCCACTGGTGCACGTCGGTCCTAACAAACAAAGTTTAACCCCTTTCCGCGACGGCATTTGGAACCGTCGCCAAGTGAGTGTGGGCGATAGGGGGGTCCTTCCCACATGACCCAGAAACCGCCAGGGATAGGGCCCCTACAGTACTCCTACTCATTTCTGCTCGCATTGCCATCGCAGTTGGTATTCTGTGGTGCTACGTTTACGATGCGCGGCCCATCACAAATGTTTCACTATTATAGAACGTGTATGACGCGCGGCCCATCACAAACGGTTCACCGTTAAGAAGATTAATCGCCGTACGAGTGTCAGATAGGATTAAGAAATGTCGGACCGTCGTAACATCGTTGTACACGACAACTATCATGCACACTATCCTGTCATGCAACATTTACGATGCATACTTCATCAGAAACAGTTCATGGTTGCGAATCGTGTACGATAAGGCAACTAACACAAATGTTTAGTTCGCCCGCACCGTTTGTGATATTGTCTGACATCGCACACGGTTTGCAAACGGCAACTGTGTGCATGCTTGCACACGTTTCCTCTCTGTGAATGATACGTCTCCATCGTATCTATAATTTTTTATTGTTCCATGCCAATATTCTACAACTTTCATATACTTTTGGCAACTTTTTATACTATTTTTGGGACTAACATATTGATCTAGTGCCCAGTGCCAGTTCCTGTTTGTTGCATGTTTTTTGTCTCGCAGAATATCCATATCAAACGGAATCCAAACGGGATAAAAACTGACACAGATTTTTTTGTAATATATATGATTTTTGAGAAGAAAAATCCACGCGAGACGGTGCCTGAGGTGGCCACAAGGCAGGGGGCGCGCCTGCCCCCCTGGGCGCGCCCCTGACCCTCGTGGGCCACCCGTACGGCGGTTGGTGCCCTTCTTTTGCCACAAGAAAGCTAATTTCCGGATAGAGATCGTGTCAAAATTTCAGCCCAATCGGAGTTACGGATCTCCGGGAATATAAGAAACGGTGAAAGGGCAGAATCTGGGAACGCAGAAACAGAGAGAGACAGAGAGACAGATCCAATCTCGGAGGGGCTCTCGCCCCTCCCATGCCATGGAGGCCATGGACCAGAGGGGAAACCCTTCTCCCATCTAGGGAGGAGGTCAAGGAAGAAGAATAAGGAGGGGGCTCTCCCCCCTCGCTTCCGGTGGCACCGGAGTGCCACCGGGGGCCATCATCATCACCGCGATCTACACCAACACCTCCGCCATCTTCACCAACATCTCCATCACCTTCCCCCCTCTATCTACAGCGGTCCACTTTTCCGCAACCCGCTGTACCCTCTACTTGAACATGGTGCTTTATGCTTCATATTATTATCCAATGATGTGTTGCCATCCTATGATGTCTGAGTAGATTTTCGTTGTCCTATCGGTGGTTGATGAATTGCTATGATTGATTTAATTTGCTTGTGGTTATGTTGTTGTTCTTTGGTGCCCATCATATGATTGCGCACGTGGATCACACCCTAGGGTTAGTTGTATGTTGATAGGACTATGTATTGGAGGGCAAGAGTGACAGAAGCTTCAACCTAGCATAGAAATTGATGCATACGGGATTGAAGGGGGACCAATATATCTTAATGCTATGGTTGGGTTTTACCTTAATGGACATTAGTAGTTGTGGATGCTTGCTAATAGTTCTAATCATAAGTGCATAGAATTCCAAGTCAGGGATGACATGCTATAAGTGGCCTCTCCCACATAATACTTGCTATCAGTCTAGTAAAGTAGTCAATTGCTTAGGGGCATTTTCACAACTCCTACCACCACTTTTCCACACTCGCTATATTTACTTTATTGCTTATTTACTTACAACAGCCCCTACTTTTTATTTACTTGCTTTTTATTATCTTGCAAACCTATCCAACAACACCTACAAAGTACTTCTAGTTTCATACTTGTTCTAGGTAAAGCGAACATCAAGCGTGCGTAGAGTTGTATCGGTGGTTGATAGAACTTGACAGAATATTTGTTCTGCCTTTAGCTCCTCGTTGGGTTCTACACTCTTACTTATCGAAAATTGTTGTGATCCCCTATACTTGTGGGTTATCAACACCTTTTTCTGGCGCCGTTGCCGGGGAGCAATAGCGTGGGGTGAATATTCTCGTGTGTACTTGTTTGCTTTATCACTAAGTAATTTTTATTTGTTGTTCTTAGTTGTTTTCTATCTTTAGTTATGGGTAGGAAACACAAAATACCAAAAAAAAAATAGTTGTACCTACTAAACCAATGGTTGAAGAACCACTCAAAATCTATCACACTGCTGAAGCTTATTACTTGGATCATCTTCGATCCCTATGTGCTCGTGCTGAAACGCCAACTAGCTTAGTTGAGGGCAAATCTTTAGATGAGCATGCTTATTATGTGCGACACCGAATATCTGAAAAAGGGAAAACTTTACTGGATCAAATTCATCGTTTGCAATGCTATGCTTGGAATTTATGTGAAATATATGATTATACTTGTTGTTCTGAAGACCCTAAGAAACACCTTCCCTACCAATGTTTGTTTAGAGATAATGGAATCGTATCCTCTTATGCTAAGGGTGTTTATAGTTACTATGATGTTCAACAAATCGAAGAATTTTTTTCTTTTAAGGGTGCTTATGAAATTGCTTCTTTGATTGAAAAGTATGATGCTACTCTTTACAAATCTGAAATTTTTGCCATACTTAAATATTGCTATGATAATTATGCTTCTAATGCCTATGTTGAACCATATATTGAGTACTACTCCGCTGTCCAAGAAGAGACTAATATTTTGCAGGAGTCTATGGAAGAAGAAATTAATGAAACTGTAAGCTCATTGGATGAAAAAGATGAGGAAGAGAGCGAAGAACAAAAGGAGGAAGAGCGGATTAGCTACCCGTGCCCACCTTCTAATGAGAGTAACTCTTCAACTCATACATTGTTTAATTTCCCTTCGTGCTTACCGAAGGATGATTGCTATGATGATTGTTATGATCCCGTTGATTCTCTTGAAATATCCCTTTTTGATGATGCTTGCTATGCTTGTGGCCAAGAAGCCAATATGAATTATGCTTATGGAGATGAACTTGCTATAGTTCCTTGCGTTAAACATGAAATTGTTGCTATTGCACCCACACATGATAGTCCTATTATCTTTTTGAATTCTCCAAACTACACTATATCGGACAAGTTTGCTCTTATTAAGGAATATATTGATGGGTTGCCTTTTACTGTTGCACATGATGATTTTGATGAATATAATATGCATGTGCTTGCTGCTCCTACTTGCAATTATTATGAGATAGGAACTATATCTCCACCTCTCTATGTTTCCAATACAACAAAATTGCAAGAAACTGTTTATACTATGCATTGGCCTTTACTTTGTGTGCATGAATTGTTCTTTTATGACATGCCGATGCATAGGAAGAGAGTTAGACTTCGTCATTACATGATATATGTTACCTTGTGCTCACCACTAAATTACAAATCATTGTTAATTAAAATTGGCTTTGATATACCTTGGGATCCGGGTGGATCCATTACTTGAGCACTATATGCCTAGCTTAATGGCTTTAAAGAAAGCGCTGCCAGGGAGACAACCCGGAAGTTTTAGAGAGTCATTTATTTCTGTTGTGTGTTTTTATAAAGTTTAGAAATAAAAATAATGTGCCAAGGTTTGCCTTTAGGATGTTTACATTTGCTTGATGGTTTGTACAGTGCAGGACAGAAACTTTGGCTGTAGTGCGTGATTTTAAATTTTTTGCTGGAACGTCAAATGGTTCTGATTATTTTTGAACTGTCTTCCTATACAAATTGTATATTTTTCCTAATTTTGGTAGAATTTTTTAAGTCTCAGAAGTATGGTGAATGTTCAGATTATTACAGTCTGTTCTGTTTTAGATAGATTCTGTTTTTGATGCATAGTTTGCTTGTTTTGATGAAACTATCAATTTATATTAGTGGATTAAGCCATGGAAAAGCTATATTACAGTAGACACAATGCAAAAAAATATGAATTGGTTTGCAACAGTACTTAGAGTAGTGATTTGCTTTATTATACTAACAGATCTTACCGAGTTTTCCGTTGAAGTTTTGTGTGGATGAAGTGTTCGATGATCGAGAAGGTCTCGATGTGAGAAGAAGGAAGAGAGGCAAGATCTCAAGCTTGGGGATGCCCGAGGCACCCCAAGTAAATATTCAAGGAGACTCAAGCGTCTAAGCTTGGGGATGCCCCGGAAGGCATCCCCTCTTTCTTCAACAAGTATCAGTATGTTTTCGGATTCGTTTCGTTCATGCGGTATGTGCAATCTTGGAGCGTCTTTTGCATTTAGTTTTCATTTTTCTTTTATGAACCATGCTGGTATGAGGTAGTCCTTGGTTGATTTATAGAATTCTCATTGCACTTCACTTATATCTTTTGAGTGTGGCTTTATAGAATGCTTCATGTGCTTCACTTATGTCATTTGAAGTTTGGATTGCCTGTTTCTCTTTACATAGACAACCGCCATTTGTAGAATGCTCTTTTGCTTCACTTAGATTTGTTAGACCATGGGCATATCTTTTGTAGAAAGAATTAAACTCTCTTGCTTCACTTATATCTATTTAGAGAGATGACAGGAATTGGTCATTCACATGGTTAGTCATAAAATCCTACATAAAACTTGTAGATCACTGAATATGATGTGTTTGATTCCTTGCAATAGTTTTGCGATATAAAGATGGTGATATTAGAGTCATGCTAGTGGGTAGTTGTGGATTGTAGAAATACTTGTGTTGAGGTTTGTGATTCCCGTAGCATGCACGTATGGTGAACCGTTATGTAACGAAGTTGGAGCATGAGGTATTTATTGATTGTCTTCCTTATGAGTGGCGGTCGGGGACGAGCAATGGTCTTTTCCTACCAATCTATCCCCCTAGGAGCATGCACGTACTACTTTGTTTCGATGACTAATAGATTTTTGCAATAAGTATGTGAGTTCTTTATGACTAATGTTGAGTCCATGGATTATACACACTCTCACCCTTCCATCATTGCTAGCCTCTCTAGTATCGCGCAACTTTCGCCGGTACCATAAACCCACCATATACCTTCCTCAAAACAACCATCATACCTACCTATCATAGCATTTCCATAGCCATTCCGAGATATATTGTCATGCAACTTCCATCATCATCATATACATGACTTGAGCATTCATTTTCATATTGATTTGCATGATCGTAAGATAGCTAGCATGATGTTTTCATGGCTTGTCCATTTTTTATGTCATTGCTACGCTAGATCATTGCACATCCCGGTACACCGCCGGAGGCATCCATATAGAGGCATACTTTGTTCTAGACATTGAGTTGTAATATTGAGTTGTAAGTAAATAAAAGTGTGATGATCATCATTATTAGAGCATTGCCCCAGTGAGGAAAGGATGATGGAGACTATGATTCCCCCATAAGTCGGGATGAGACTCCGGACTTTACAAAAAAATAAAAGAGGCCAAAGAAGCCCAAATAATAAAAAAAAGAGGCCAAAGAAGCCCACCAAAAAATGAGAGAAAAAGAGAGAAGGGGCAGTGCTACTATCCTTTTTCCACACTTGTGCTTCAAAGTAGCACCATGTTCTTCATATAGAGAGTCTCTTGAGTTATCACTTTCATATACTAGTGGGAATTTTCATTATAGAACTTGGCTTGTATATTCCGATGATGGGCTTCCTCAAATGCCAGAGGTCTTCATGAGCAAGCAAGTTGGATGCACACCCACTTAGTTTCAGTTGGAGCTTTCTTACACTTATAGCTCTAGTGCATCCGTTGCATGGCAATCCCTACTCACTCACATTGATATCTATTGATGGGCATCTCCATAGCCCGTTGATACGCCTAGTTGATGTGAGACTATCTTCTCCTTTTTGTCTTCTCCACCATCATATTCTATTCCACCTATAGTGCTTTGTCCATGGCTCACGCTCATGTATTGCGTGAAAGTTGAAAAGGTTTGAGAACGTCAAAAGTATGAAACAATTTCTTGGCTTGTCATCGGGGTTGTGCATGATGTGAATATTTTGTGTGGTGAAGATGGAGCATGTTATTTTGAAAAGACATGATTGATTTATTAGTAGGCTTGAAGTATTATTGTTTTTATGTCAAATGATAGACTATTGCTTTGAACCACTCATATCTTAATATTCATGCCATGATTAGATTACATGATCAAGATTATGCTAGGTAGCATTCCACATCAAAAATTATCTTTTTTATCATTTACCTACTCGAGGACGAGTAGGAATTAATCTTGGGGATGCTGATACGTCTCCGTCGTATCTATAATTTTTGATTGTTACATGCCAATATTCTACAACTTTCATGTACTTTTGGCAACTTTTTATACTATTTTTGGGACTAACATATTGATCCAGTGCCCAGTTCCAGTTCCTGTTTGTTGCATGCTTTTTGTTTCGCAGAATATCCATATCAAACGGAGTCCAAGCGGGATAAAAACTGACAGAGATTTTTTTGGAATATATATGATTTTGGGAAAGAAAAATCCACGCTAGACGATGCCCGAGGTGGCCATGAGGCAGGGGGCGCGCCTGCCCCCCTGGGCGCGCCCCTGGCCCTCGTGGGCCACCCGTAAGGAGGTTGGTGCCCTTCTTTCGCCGCAAGAAAGCTAATTTCCGGATAGAGATCGTGTCAAAATTTCAGCCCAATCGGAGTTACGGATCTCCGGGAATATAAGAAACGGTGAAAGGGCAGAATCTGGGAACGCAGAAACAGAGAGAGACAGATCCAATCTCGGAGGGGCTGTCGCCCCTCCCATGCCATGGAGGCCAAGGAGCAGAGGGGAAACCCTTCTCCCATCTAGGCAGGAGGTCAAGGAAGAAGAATAAGGAGGGGGGTCTCTCCCCCTTGCTTCCGGTGGCACCGGAGTGCCACCGAGGGCCATCATCATCACCGCGATCTACACCAACACCTCCGCCATCTTCACCAACGTCTCCATCACCTTCCCCCCTCTATCTACAGCGGTCCACTCTCCCGCAACCCGTTGTACCCTCTACTTGAACATGGTGCTTTATGCTTCATATTATTATCCAATGATGTGCTGCCATCCTATGATGTCTGAGTAGATTTTCGTTGTCCTATCGGTGGTTGATGAATTGCTATGATTGATTTAATTTGCTTGTGGTTATGTTGCTGTCCTTTGGTGCCCATCATATGATTGCGCGTGTGGATCACACCCTAGGGTTAGTTGTATGTTGATAGGACTATGTATTGGAGGGCAAGAGCGACAGAAGCTTCAACCTAGCATAAAAATTGATGCATACGGGATTGAAGGGGGGCCAATATATCTTAATGCTATGGTTGTGTTTTACCTTAAAGAACATTAGTAGTTGCGGATGCTTGCTAATAGTTCCAATCATAAGTGCATAGAATTCCAAGTCAGGGATGACATGCTAGCAGTGGCCTCTCCCACATAATACTTGCTATCTGTCTAGTAAAGTAGTCAATTGCTTAGGGGCATTTTCACAACTCCTACCACCACTTTTCCACACTCGCTATATTTACTTTATTGCTTCTTTACTTACAACAGCCCCTACTTTTTATTTACTTGCTTTTTATTATCTTGCAAACCTATCCAACAACACCTACAAAGTACTTCTAGTTTCATACTTGTTCTAGGTAAAGCGAACATCAAGCGTGCGTAGAGTTGTATCGATGGTCGATAGAACTTGAGGGAATATTTGTTCTGCCTTTAGCTCCTCGTTGGGTTGACACTCTTACTTATCGAAAACTGTTGCAATCCCCTATACTTGTGGGTTATCAGTGAACCGTCTCGGATTATGGTGCATATCGCAAACGTTTGTGTTTTACCAACCGTGTGTGCCGTAACAACGTGGAGAGTGTAATTTCACCCTAATTTAATTGATGCTTTTCCAAATTGTATCGGTTTTGGATTTGAATTTGAATGTATGCTACAACTTTATTCATATCCATCAGGTTCAAACAACCAATGCATTATTCGATTCATAGGTACATATGTTCAAGAATTACATAAGAACCAAATAAAGAATGATGAACCATAGTTGTATACTTGTTCTATTAAAGACGGTAAAGAAGCGAAATATATTCTGGTTGCTGAACAAGGTGAAGTGGAATGCCCATATTGTGCCCTCCTCCATGCAGAAGGCACGCACGACTCTAGTCCAACCCCTTGTAATGGCCGACCGCCCATCCTTCACGGTCTTCATGAAAACATCTAGATAATCATCGTGTTCTGGTAGAAATACTTTAACCTTTGCATGCCCACCAATCATGTAGTTTGAGAAGTAATCTTGAGTAAACTGCTTTGGCAACCACTGCAAAGGAAAAAGATTCAGACATTGTCATCTAACACAACTCATTATGGGCTGTAAAAAAGAAGGCTGGAGAGTTCTTACTTACCATCATGCAGTTCGCTGTTGTCTTGGATAAAGTGTAAACAAATAGTTTAATTGCCATCTTTGGACCCATTTTGCTAACAATCTTTATCAGCTTCCTCACTTGATGCTGGTTCATCGATATCTCATTGCCCCATACGCAGAAAGGGTCGAATCATGGATCTTTACCAATGACATATGTACCTAAAAGCACCAAGTTAATATTAGAAGCTAAAGAGCAATTGCACAATGATGTAGCACAACACTCTTTTATAATATGTCTATATACATCTGTATGTGGTAGTCCATTTGAAATCTCTAAAAATACAAATATTTAGGAACGAAGGGAGTATCTTATAACATCCAATATACTCACATATTAGATGAATTAACATCTTATATTATGGGCTAGAAGGAGTTTAGTGCATTCTTACAAATTATCGGTTGATTAACTGTTGCTATATCCATGGGTTACGGTTAGTTTGAGCTAGTTCGGGCTCAAATAGCCCTAAAGTTTATCTAAACATGAGGGCTAGTTTGAGCTAGTTGCATCTATAACCCACCCAAAAAAATATCCAACCCAAGAGGTGCTAATTGGAGCTAGTTCTCCTAGTGCATTTATTGTCAATCTAACCCTGCCATCCAAACAACTCTTTGGATGGAGTTAGTTCAGGTTTAGTAATGAGCTAGAAACTAACTCTAACCTCTAGCTAAGTTGAGTATCCAAACAGGGTTGTGTTGTTGTTATTGATGCTGCTGCTCTTCTACGTATATCTAGACATCATTAGAACATTAATGTAACACTCTTCCTTGTTGATATGTAGCCTAGGAATGCATATTTAGACATCAAGTACAGTGCATGTTGCTATGTAGCCTCAGATATATTACATATGGCCCTAGTTAACCTAATGATAAATGGGTTGCAGATATAGTCAGTTAAAAGTCTGATTCACCGATTAGCCCCTTATTAGCCGTCGGCCTATATGGTACCAGCTACTGATATCCTGAACAGTGAGCAGATATAAGCCATGGGATGAAACTAACCTCAATGGAAAACATTAGTCGTTCCCAAAATTGTCCTGTGTAGGTACATCGAGAAGCATGTTAATCACAATAGTTCATACTTGCACATATAGAACATCGCGTTGTGAATAATTGGAATAAACAAGGCATACTATGAACAACCAAAGATAGCATTTGAAATTGGACATATGCTAAATACAAACAACCGAAAAATCAAAAAACTTTAAAAGAGGCATATGCTAGCTATAACAGGCTTAACAGCAAGCAAATATATGCATTGCTATCGGTATGTTTAAAATTGGATTGATGAAATATACTGCACAGTAAATAATTGCATATATAAAGCATCACATTGTGAACAACTGAAATAAACAAGGCATATTGCAAACAACTAGATATAGCAATTAAAACTGGACATATTCTCACTACACTACAAAAGGGACTTGACAAAACAAATCATGGGTTTCCCCTTGTGAAGAGGCACAGCAAAACAAATCATGGGTTTCCTCACTTTTCACAGATGGGACCGTTCTCGTGGGAAGAGCACGAAGCCTGGATGCGCTCCATGTTGTCGCAGATGGGCTCCTTCCCCTCGGAAGAGCGCGGCTGTAGGGTGCCCTCCCTGATGTCGCAAACGGGCGCTTTCCCCTTGGAAGAGCATATGGGCTCTTTCCCCTTGGAAGAGCCGGAGAGGGTTCCCTCCTCGTGGTTGCCATCGATTAGGTCTGACTTGGAAGTTGTGGATCCCAAGCTAGCGTCGCAGAACGTGTCCTTCATAAATGACAAAAGGGGCTCGATGGCGATGTAGAATGGCAAATTGTTGACAGCGAGCGAGAGGAGATCAACGGTGGGGCCATGGATGAGATCGACGGCGGTTGAACCCGAGGGGTTGGGGTGGGCCACTTAACCTGTGACCTAGCCCGCCTTAGGCTATCGCTGTCGATGACCTCGATGTCGTAGCCGGTAGACGAGACATGCCTGCATACTCTAGCTGGCTGCTTGGGTGCCTACCGCCAGTAATGGTCGTCAGCTTCCTCGACGACATCGGGCGACGAGACCGCTATACACCTCTTTTGGGCCAGTCGCTCCTCGAGCTCCACGGGAAGCATAGCTGGGCTTAGGCTGCGACGCTCTGGAGTGGGGGTGGGGATTTGTGGGAAAGGGGGCGTTTGGTAGGCATCATCTAAGAAACTCAGGGCAGCCTGGGTATGGAGATCGGTGGGTAAGCTGCACGAGCAAACCGGTAGATGTTGACAATGGAGGCCTTGTGGAGGCAGCGGCGGCGGGGACCTTGCTAGGGTTTCGAGCGAGGGAGGGTGTGTGTGTGTGCGCGCACACGCCCGAGGAGGTTTTGGTGTGTGTGTGTGTGTGTGTGTTTGTGTGTGTGTGTGGAGGGGCGCGGGGTGTTTGAGGAAATGACGTGGGTGCTGAAAATTTTACTACGCGGGATTGAAATGCCGGGCTATTGAAAATTTTGATGATAGTGCATCGCACACGGTCCGAAGATAACAACCGTGTGTTATGAAACAAAAAAACCCTCGAGGCGGGCAGATATTTTCTAGGGATGCAGGCGGGATTGGAAAAAAGAAACATCGCACACGGTCCGGAGATAACAACCATGTGTTATGAAACAGAAAAACCCTCGAGGTGGGCAGATATTTTTGAGAGGGGGAGCCTCGTGGATCCCAATGTACTATGCGGATATGTGTGTAACAGGTGCACCGGCGTGGCACACGATTAGTTTGAGTGAAGCGTGTGTGTTGCATCATCTGACTTATCTAATGTTCATAAATTTGGTGAAAAATGACGCGAGAGAGGGTCAGAACACGAACACACTTGCATGTGGACCAAATTTATGTATCAAAAGGGCGGTTTGGTTTTCAAATACCAAATGCAACTTCGATGTGGCACCTCTCTCGCAAAGCGCACTGTATTGCTTGCCCCCCTGTGTCGGCATGAAGGGAATCCTAAGCTATGAATGCATGCCCCCTCCCCCCCAAGCGAGGTTCACCTAGCAAATTGCGAAGTAGCTAGCAGCCCCCCTCCTCCCTCGTGTCGGCACGAAGGGAATCCTAAGCTATGAATGCATCCCCCCAACCAAGGTTCATTCACCTAGCAAAGTGCGAAGTAGCTAGCAGCCCCCTCCCCCTCCCTCGTGTTGGCACGAAGGGAATCCTAAGCTATGAATGCATGTCCCCCCCCCCAACCGAGGTTCACCCTAGCAAAGCGCAAAGTAGCTAGCAGCCCCCCCCCTCGTGTTGGAACGAAGGGAATCCTAAGCTATGAATGCATGCCCCCCCCCAACCGAGGTTCACCCTATCAAAGTGTGAAGTAGCTAGCAGCCCCCTTCCCTTGTGTCAGGACAAAGGGAATCCTAAGCTATGAATTCATGCCCCCCAACCGAGGTTCACCTAGCAAAGTGCGAAGTAGCTAGCAGCCTCCCTCCCTCGTGTCGGCACGAAGGGAATCCTAAGCTATGAATGCATGCCCCCCCCAACCGAGGTTCACCCTAGCAAAGTCGAAGTAGCTAGCAGCCACCCCTTCCTCATGTCGGCACGAAGGGAATCCTAAGCTATGAATGCATGCCCCCCCCCCGACCGAGGTTCACCTATCAAAGTGCGAAGTAGCTAGCATCCCCCCTCCTCGTGTCGGCACGAAGGGAATCCTAAGCTATGAATGCATGCCCCCTCCCCCCAACCGAGGTTCACCTAGCAAAGTGAGAAGTATCTAGCAGCCTCCCACCCCCCCTCCCCTCGTGTCGCCACGAAGGGAATCCTAAGCTATGAATGCATGCCCCCCCCAACCGAGGTTCACCTAGCAAAGTGTGAAGTAGCAACCCCCCCCCCCACACACACACACACTTTCAGTCAGCGGGCCAGAGAGGCATATATCTCACGAAGATGGATCGTAAAACGGATCAAGAATAATCCACCTTGGTCGTACAACCTCTCTCTTGTTGTTGGTCAAAGTGATGGCCGTCCATGCAACCCCGGAGACGGGCTAGCTCACCAATAATCACGCAAGTAGCTAGTACCTGAAAACAACCACTGCATGTGTGTGGCCCAAACATATGTATGGAGAGGTGTGTTTTTGAGTAACAATGGGACAACTTTGATGTGGCACCGTGATTTCGAACTAGAAATCCCTAGACTGAGTGAGGGTTAGGTTGATGATGCATATGTATGTAGGTCAAAGTGATGCATGCATGCATCGACGATGGCCTCATGGGACCACAGATGGAAGCATCACACGTGAGTGTCCTAGCTAGGATATGCATGTGGCCCAAAAGGTGTTGTGTGATGTTTGAATAACCAATTTCACAATTTTGATGTGGCACGTGCCTCGGAAACCAAAAAGTCCCGACACTAAGTGAGGTGTACTTGTTCACGGACTCGTACGTATAGTATATATGCTAGTCCCCTCCCACCTCTTCGACGTGTACTATATACCACCATAACACAATCAAAAAAGATTCTACCTTGCTGTTCAAATTAACCTCACTGCCGGCTGTTCGTCAAAGTGATGGACGATGACCTCGCGGACCCACGGAACCATCAATTGCATGTGGCCAAAACATTTATGTATGACAGGGTTGTGTAATGTTTTCACGACTCTGATGTGGCACCGACCTGCCTAACAAAATGGCCAACCCACACAGTGGCTCACAACTCATAGTGTACTGCGAGCTACCCGCCACCCCCAGACGCACACACCCACACACACACCGCGAATCTACCGCACCTACAATGCATGTTAAATTAATTATCCCGTGGTGAACATACATGTTACCAAAGGAGGGACGTTTTAATTTCAAAAAAATCACAGAGATCATTAAGACGTTTTATTACATTGATTGATTGATTTTCTATGGGTATAATGTGCAAACATCAAATTTGAGCTACATGCACACGTGAGTGCACCTAAATGGATTGTAAAAACACATGTGTCTCACTGGGTGCATGTTTACTCCCCGTGCAACAAATTTCAAACATTGAGAATCTTGATTTTTAAATTCTAGTACATCCAAAACTTATTTGAAGTTCATGAAACTTATCATGTTGTCATATGGACACCAATACAAAATGGCATTGTATTTTTTTTGTCAAATTTGAGACCAGTTTTCATATAATCTTTATCTAATTACAGACGGGAGATTATTAATAATTGGAAACCAATAATCCAAACGGATTATTTATTCGAACCATGAGCGTTAGACCAACAATTGATATGTGTCATGCTTCGGTTAAGCAATAAAGCGGCGGCATTAATCATCCAAATAGAAAAATAATATACGTGTCGCCGCGTGACCCGTGTGGCGTGCGAGCAGGCATGAGTTGACGGGACGCATCCACCGCGCACACAGACGAGGAGGCATGCGTGCAGGTGTGTGAATTGACGGAGGCGTGCTCACTGCGCAGTGTCATCGGGAGGCGTGTGAGTAGTTGTGTGAAACTTTGCTAGGCATGCCAGCAGTCTGGTGCGCAGGCTCACCGGGAGGCGGGCCATCGGTTTGACCGCCGCCCGCCTCTCTCCCACAACTCCCACTATTCCATATTAATGGTGCGCCTGAGCGGCCGCACCCCCCATCCTCGCTACACACACACAATCCTCTCTCTCCGCTTGCATCCTTGACGCCGCTCTCATTTCTCAAAGCTGTCAATGTATGAGGATGTCGCCGAAGCGCCTCATCGGAGGGAGTGGCGACGCCGGGGCTGCTAAAGCACCGGAGCACGGCATGGAGATGGAGACAGAGGTTGCTGTCACCACCGGTGAGTTATCGCTGCACCCTGACGTCGTCAACGGTGTCGAGCTTCCACAGCCGGAGGCAGAGTTCCACACCGACTCCGACGACCACTCCGGCGACAAATCCGACGACGACGGACAGCTGGTTAGTCATCTATACCCATTTATGTGTCAAATAGATCATAGGGTTTCTCTAGTTACTCTTGCCTCCCCCTTTTTTGAATAGAAATCCTATGGTTATGTTCTCCTAATCCATGAAATCTAAGTAACTTTCGTTAAATCCGTGTAGTGTATTTATTGTTTGAATGGTACAGGTGATAAGTGATTAGTTGTTTTATCTATGCAAATGATTTCTGCTAGTAATCTGACTAGGTTAGTGTTTGTGCTAATAATTCCTAGCCAGGACTTGACAATTGATTTTCAATGACCTACATATGTTTGTGCCATTATTTTCTTCAAGATTGGTCTGTACATAGACGACTGCGCTTAAAAATCGAATCATAATCTCTGGATATGTATAAATAAATAGCCATAAATTCCTAATCCTACTTCACGGCATGTAATCATTGATTTGATGCCAAATTTGTTTTACTATTTGTATAGGTGTTGTCTGACTATGTGGACATTGAGGATGAAGATGTCCAGAGAAGGTACAACAGGCAAATCCTGAGGGAGCTTTATGCGGGAATGCATAACAGGCGTATTAGGACCTGGAATGGCGGCTATGGATGCCCATTTTGCAACCAGAAGCTTCATGACGCGTATCTAAGTGTTCTGACGCATGCAAGAGGACGGGCCGTTGGCTCCTTCTAGCAGAAGTATTCTCGCAGGGTGGCGCATGGCACGTACGCCGAGTACCTAGAGAAGCTTCAGGATCGTGCCGGCCTGTGAGATGAGATGTGGGATGGATGAAACTATATATGTACGCTTGAGTATGCTTAATACTGTTAAACTATGTACTACTTATGGTTGAACTATGCTTATCTACATGTACGCTTATTATCTATGTCTGAGTATATTAAATATTTCGCCAAATTTTGGTAAAAATTACAACAGGGGACCAATAAACCAGGACGGAGGTAGTACGTCTATCACACACGGTTCCCAAAATTGAAAACATGTGCAATGACTTTCATTTTGCCTGCTGCGTCAATCACACACGGTTCGCTCTAGCAAACCGTCGCCCCCAAAAAAATTTTGTGGGACAAAAAACCCTCACCACCCAATTCAAAAAAGAAAAAAGAAAACACTCATCATCTCCACGTCATAAAAACCCTCACCCTGCCCGCCACCCCCTCGGCCCCTCCGGTACATTCCTCATTCACACCTGCACAAACTCCTTCGCGTCTATGCCATGGCATCGCCTATCGCGGCGGTAAACACTTAGCTCGACGTCTGCCGCCGCCAGGCTGCCGGCAAAGCCCACCGTATTTCGCCACTTCCGCTTGCCGCCGCCTATCACCATCGACTTTCTCGACGCTGCTCACGGTCGACCCAGCTCCGCTCAATTGGGGAATCTGTCGTACTGGGGGTTCTTTCTCATGGACGACAAGGTAACTAGTTTAACGAGATATTATCTCATCTATTATCCTAGTTCATCTGCCTCCTTTAATCACCCGACGGAAATCGCTGTGAATTCATTTTTATTCGAGCTGGTTGGAGGGTTTTCTTTCATTCATAGGATGTACAGTGCACCGACACTTCAGGACTTTGCGACCGCCGCCAGAGATTCCATCTCTCCGTACCAGATAACTTGAGCCCGCGCGCGGTATGTTCAATCTCATCCTAAATCGGTTAGCATGGCCTACTTTCCAGAACATATTCTAAATATTGCTACATTTGGATAAAAGGTGCCACATGCACCATATACGTCAAAGGGGATTTTCCCCTCTTCTTTCTATATTAGGCAAATTAATGATGTATTGTTCTTTCGATTACTCTCATTTTTCCATGACATCATGTTTACCCTATCTGTTTAATTATAGATTTCTGTCCTTCGATTTGAACTGATGTACAGTTCTTTCAATTTGTGCCCATATTTGCATGTTACCATATTTTCTTTAACAATCCTATCATTTTCTGCAGAACATCCCTCGCTATGCAACAGATTATGTAGTGCACAATTTTTCCCTTTACATAGATCAAGGCTCCACGGATGTCATACTGCACACAAACCATGGATTTACAATCGTTGCTACTGTAAGACTTGATGAACATGGTGACTTCTATTTTGGCACTGGCTTTTGGAATGAAATTGCAAAGCTTTATGTACTGAAAGCTGACACTAAAATTGCACTGCACATAAAAGGGCTTGGTCATGAGATATATGCTAACTTCCCCGACAAAATCATCCATCCAGACTTTGTTCGAAGTAAGTCTTCTTTTCAACTATCTGCATATGTTGAGTTACCCCGCAATGTCAAATAAATTGTGTAGTATTTAAGCAACCAATTGTTATCCCCTTTTCTTACTATATTCCTACCTAATAACTTCTAGTTACCAATACACTTTTCTATTGCCCTGTTTTAACTAAATATTCTCAGTACTTCCATTTCTATCTGAAAGCGCCGCTGGCAAGGAGATTTCGGAGGTGGAGAACGGGGCTGCCAACAAGCGAAGGCGGGGCGAGCTAGAACCGCAAGCGACTCCAGCAGGCCTAGACTTAATCAGCAGCCTCCCCGATGATATGTTGAGAGTTATCATCTCCCTCCTCCCAATCAAATATGGGGCGCGGACAACCCTCCTTTCCCGGCGGTGGCGCCCCCTATGGAACTCCAGCCCTCTCGACCTCATCGACACCCACGAGCTCTGCCATGGCTATCGCAAAAGCTTGGATGCGTTCTCCAAGATCCTCGGCAGTCACCTTGGCCCAACCAAAGGCTTAGAATGGGCAAGTTCCGTTCCAACGACAAGGACCGAGCCAAGCTTGACGACTGGTTTCGATCCCCCGCCCTAGATCAGCTCAAGGAGCTCACTTTTGATGATGGGCATATGTGGTCGCTGCCAACAACCGCACTCCGCCTCGCGCCCACGCTGCGCGTCGCCAAGTTCAGGAACTGCCATTTCCCGCCCCTTAATGACGCG
The DNA here is from genome assembly GCF_056163025.1 of Triticum urartu. Taxonomy (NCBI): domain Eukaryota; kingdom Viridiplantae; phylum Streptophyta; class Magnoliopsida; order Poales; family Poaceae; genus Triticum; species Triticum urartu. The sequence continues at coordinate 437,124,828 of NC_141877.1, read as the reverse complement.
CCCGCTCTTATTCTACCACGACTGAGGCACCTCAAGCTCGGCGCCGTCTTCCTCTCAAAGGGTGACATGGATCGCCTGCTCCGTGGTTGTACTGCACTCGAGTACCTTCGTCTTCAGGCGATCAATGGGTTGAGTACCTTCCAGATCACCTCCATGACTCTCCGGACTATTTATGTGTGTTGCTGGTGCGGCAAGAAGACATCACAAGATGTGTACCACGGTATGGTCATCCAGGACATACCTGCATTTGAGAGATTACTTGTAGTTGATCAAGAAGGTCCAACAAGAATCAATGTTATTTTTGCGCCGAAATTGACAGTGATGGGCTACTCGTCTGGCAAATGCTCCGAACTTGTTATTGGATCCACACCCGTTCAGGTACAACAGCCGCCTTCTACCTCTCCTTCTACAATTAACATTATTTCTAATTTTGAAGATGTTTGTTCGTTTGTCATTCAGAAAATGATTCCAACAAGCTTGAGCCCGAAACTGCGCATAGTGAAGGTCTTGGCACTAGAATCTATCGGGCCCGACCTGGAGCAAGTTGTCAGATTTTCATGAGAAAATATATTGACACGCGAGCTACATAAAAATGTCAATTTTGAGATTTCAAAAACATGGACAGTGCATGTACTGTTCACTAAAAAAATAGTACTCCCTTCGATCCAAAATTAATTGATGCAGCTTTAGTACAACATCAGAGGGAGTATAAGTTATAACTTTTCTGTACAAAAAAAGAAGGGTAAAACGATAATCAATCATGCCAAAAGGGAGAACCAAACGACTGAACATGCATCACCTCATCAAGCTGGCCAGGAGACGCAAGGTACACATGGAGACAACGAAAGTGTGACTACACGATCAGCAGCGACGGCGATATCGACCGAGCCGACGATGAACTGTCCCAAAGCTGTGGCTCGAACATGCACACGCAGCTTCTACTGTATTAATCGTCATCCCTACTCAGACGTAAATGCGTAGACTGATCGCTCAGCGGGTCATAATTAGGATGGCCCTGGCATGAGCCCTAGGATGAGACCGGCTAGCTGTAGCTGATGCAACCAACCTCAGTGAGAAACACCAGGAATGCATGGGCTGCATAGCTAGCTAGGGCGTCGCTAGAGAACATCACGTACAGATTCCCGACTCTGTCCCCTCTCGTCGTCGGGCGTGACATGGACAATCCAACTTACACTATTCGCGCCCTCTAAAACTGAATTGCTGCGTACGTAGGTCGTGTGCTGCGGTCTGGGCCGATTTGAAATACCATGTCCTGACCTGCCTGACCTATTCTCCATCAGTGGATCGATCGTGCAAACGCGTGATGGGCAGCCGCGCATCACACTGCTCTGCCGATCGGAACGTTTCGATCGTGCCAAACCCCCGACGAGCCGTGTACACGCTGAACAGAATGTACAGGATCTATCGCCGAATGGGCGCAAGCATATACGTAGTACTAGCAAGCAAGATCGGTATGTAATGTACATACAGCGGTGTCAGTTATCGACATGTACGTACGTGCAGGATCGTGTATACCATATGCATACGGACACGGAGCAAAACGTATGGAACAGTCCTTGCCGTTGTCGAGCCTGGTACTTGGTACTGAGTAGTAAAGACCGAACGGCTAATCTTTGTGGGCCACGGTCACATGCATGCAAGTATAAGTCACTCACTGCCTTGTTTTTGCACGCGATGCATGCATATCTTCGGCGCAGCGCCACATATTTCAAGCCTACCAACCTCTACCTTACATTACATGGTCTCGATCTGTAGCTCAGGAGAAGGTACCTGGTGCCCATGTCGTCGTTGGCCTTTTGATCACAAAAGGCCATCAAGTGGATCGGCAAAGAATATATACACACAAAAAGCAGGGGCCAATCTTCTGCTTGCCCTCGGAAAGCGTTTAGATTCAGCGAGAAGCTTTGGCCGCGGCATGTGCACGGCTCATGGCGGCCACGGCCAGCGCGAGCGTCCGTACGCGCGCCCGCCGGCTTTGTTTATTAGAATGGCCACGGAATGGGGCGGTGATGGGGGGAGGCATCGGTCGGGATCACGTACACACATGCGAGCCTCCGCCTCGGCTAGCGATCGAGCGACCACGATTTTGGCGATCACGGCGGAGGCCATGATTCCTTCATGCGCCCGCACAAGAACCCTAATCATTATTCGACCCGATCGAAGGCTCACACACGCGAACCAAATCCCTTTATTCCCGAGAGATCCTGTCTTAGGCCTAGGAGATTTCGTTCCATATTCCCCATAAAGATTGAGGCCTTGAGCTTTACCAGGACACTAGCTGGTACGTACTCACCTACTCATTACCCTCTCAGTCTTAACAATGGATATATGGACGTGTCAAGGATGATGATGGCAATATGCTTGACAACCATGCAGAGAGGCAAGTGTCCGACTGTCCGGTAGCTAGCTAGTGTGGTATTGAAGCAACAAAGTGCCATGCATGCTGCTCGCTTTGGCACATGTATAAGCCTGTGGTCCTGCCCAGTTTAGCGAGCCCATCATCTCTAGTTGCCTTTGTCCTAGCTGGTTCTGGTTCACTGTTACAACACACACTCACACACATACATGTGCGGCACTTAGCTTAGAGTGTTCTCTAGTGCAAGCTAGCTACAAAACAACGGGAAGAAATTGTCCCATATACATGGCACGGCATATCATCATTGCCTCATGGACACATTTCCCTTGGATATGTATGCTGCAAACAAACTTATTTGCTCTAGAATCTGACTAGAATCCACACGGGCTCGTACATTTCTGTCCCTGTCTTCCCCTTGCCCTTTTCCGGCTGTCATTTACGCATGAGTTTGAACACTTCGGTTACATTATCTCGTCCTAGCTATTCCTATTTTTAGAGAAGTGGCAACACTTCAATGGAGGACATGGGCATATATGTTGTTGCATGCATGATGCATCGTCCATCGGGATATCCCGTGCAATGATGGTCTTGCTCTTGTAGCGGCTGCATGTTGGGCTGGGTTTGCTTTTGGCTAGGTCGGTGGTAGCACACCAGACTTTTGTGTAGCAAGGGTGGGATGGGCCTACAAACCGTAGGAGGGGGGAGCCAAGTTAATGCAACGGAGACAGACAAGAATGATCCAGCCCCTATCGCCTCTTTTTTATGCTACTCCTACACGGAGGACCACAAAGTTGTGGGGCAGTTGTACAAAGTTGAATTGTCAGGGCACGGAAAGAAATGGTGAATAGTCTCAAAATTACCCTCCCGGCAGGACCATTATTGCGGTTTTGCCACTCCCAAAAATTTGTGTTATGTCACCCACGGGTAAGTCTGAAATGTACTAATACTACTACCGAGCATTTGACAACCTTTTTTGCTTTAAGATGTCCCACTTTTTTTCTTGAACATAGTACAGACGTAAGTGTTCATACATACACATATACACTTATCCCTGTGAACGCACACACGCGCATCCTACCCTACAACCATCTCCGAGAGACTCAGCCGGCATATCATCTTGAGATTTTACGAAGTCATCGTAGGTGTCTCGTAGTTGATGGGAACGTCTTCTCCTATTAAATGTGCATCGCCGAAAATTCTGAAATAAATCCAGGATAAATACGAGCAGCAGGACTTGAATCATGATGGGCTGGGAATACCACTGTCCACCTAATCATCCAACTACAGATTAGTTCGCTAAGATGTCCCACTTACTAGGCATGGTGACTATAGCAAGATTGAGAATATTTGGATTTGCTAATTCTCATCTAGAAGAGAATTAGCAAAGTCTTATCTGATCCTTGTGTCAGTTGATTTTTGCACGGAGATTCATGTCCGTTTTTCTTTTTTTTTTTTATACTAGTGTCATCCAGATGAAACATAGTTCTTCTCAAACAAATTGCAAAAATGGCGTATATTATAGGACGAAGATAGTACATGCGAGCTAGACATACCCGGAAATATTATATACTAGATTTAATGTTCTCTCTCTCCCTCTTATTAATATAAAGACGTCCACATAATCTATGCATGATCTTTCGAGATGTAAATCTTCTTAGATTGCTAGAAAACCTAAAATCATACATAAGAAAAATATTCCCTAAAATATAAATAATTTTACGGAAACACTAACGCCCACACGTGTGGAACGTCTTCAACTCGCCCACACGCATGGATCGTCGTTGGTTGTTTTTTGCACGAATCCTGACACCAAAAGATGGATTTGGTGTGCCACGTAGGACAAGCCCGGTGTGTGGTGTGTAGGTAGTTCGTCCGCACGCTGTTTCTCCCTCGGACGAGACCGGTTGCGAGTCGGGGCGTGCGGTGGAACTGCTGTCGCGCCCGCACGCCGCGCACGACTTCTGTTCCCCATCTCCCATGACTGCCCTTTTTCCCACTCTCCCACACCAAGTTGTCATTTGCCATGTTTTCTGCAGGGTACATGGCAACTGCCCTATTTATGATTGTAAGAAGATGGCAACTCTCTTTACCCCGAACATGTTATTGTTGCCACGTCTGTTTTTGTAGCGCTAAATGGCAACTGTCCAGTGCTAGTGCGTGGCAACTGTCCTATTTGTGATTATAAGCAGATGGCAACTCTCTTTACCCCGAACATGTTATTGTTGACACGTCTGTTTTGTAGCGCTACATGGCAACTGTCTAGTGTTAGTAGGTGGCAACTCCTAAAGATACCACCGCCGCCCACATTCCCGTCTCCTCTCCCACACACCAAAAGCTATCAGTTGACATGTGTTTTTGCAGGGTACATGGCAACTGCCCTAGTGTGCTTGTAAGCAGATGGCAACTCTCTCTTTTATCCGAACATGTTTTTTGCCATGTTTTTGTAGTGCTACATGGCAAATGTCTAGTGTTAGTAGGTGGAAAATTCTAAAGTTTTTAAATCATGACAACTGTAGTAGACCAGACCATACATGGCAACAGTTACAGTTGCCCAAAAATGGCATCCGACACTTGACCTGAGATGGCAACTGCAGTTGAACAACCATGGCAACTGTAGTTGTCAGACATGGCAACTGCAGTTCAGCAACATGGCAACTACAGTTAAACGAACATGGAAGAGGGTTCAGACCATGGCAATCGCGGCGAGACGCGTGGTTACTGCCACGCGGGGCGTGTGGCTCGCAGGCGGGGAGGGGCGAGGGCCGAGACGGGTCGTGCGGGCCGTGAGGTCGCTTTCCCGGACGTGCTAGTGCGGGCGATTGCGTCGCACACCGAACGTGCGGGCTGTGGTGGGGTGCGCGCGGACGTGCTCGTGCGGGCGGGCCTGTGTCGATGCCACACGGGGCGTGCGGCACATACCTCCTAGATGCCACACGTGTGGCAGTTATCGTCGTTCTAATTTTATTGCGGGGGAATATAAACAATCTTTGAAGGAACGGGTGGTGTAATGGAAGGGCCGCCAAATTTGTTAAGGTTCAGACATACATGGAAGTGATTAGAAGGTCGCCTAAATATGAAAGATGGCAACCCCGCCACTTGCCTTCGCCATACAATCACAGAGTGCTGAACTTCAAAAAGAAGTTCACCGAGTGCCTAATTGATCATCATTTTCGCTATGGTTTTGCGGGAGAACCTGAAGCCCTGCACTTGCAAGACACGAAGAAAAAATGTGTCTGGTTGTTAGAGAAAAGTGGTTATTTATCTGTTGATTCTTTCTGTGTAACTCTCATATATTACTACTCATCAAGTGCATTCACCTTCTAAGAATATTTGAGAACACGAATATCCTTGAAAATTAAAACCAGATTTCATGTGGCTAGCGGTGCAAAAAAATAGTATGCTCACTAAGGACAATTTCATGAAAATAGTACAGCCACTAAGAATTGTTTTCTGTTCTAACATGGATGATTGTATTGACCACTCATGTTGTAGGGGGGAAGAAAATTGTCTCTCGGTTAGGTGGCTCACGATCCCCCGTAGGGCGCAAGCAAAACACCAAAAGCCAAACATAATATATGAGCATAAAAGATAAAGTCAAAAAAATCAAAGCCCATGTGGAAGAAGGGAGCACATAAATCCCATGGCTCACTATGCCAATGGACCAAGACCCCTCCATCTCATGGATGAAGTGCTTATGCAAATACCTTTGTTTTTCTCATTCCCTTGTAGGTAGACCAAGAGGCCCCTACTTCTCACTTCCCACCAAGGGTATTAGTGATCATTGTACAAGTCCAAAGGCTTATATGAGGCACCCCATGGGTCATTTGTAGCTCATCTTTCGTATGAATCAAGTGTTCTCGGCTATGGTGTGGTTAAAGCTTCTTTGAGGTGATCCGAATCAAGTGTTCTCGGTTATGCATGGTGTGGCTAAAGCTTCTTTGAGGTGATCCGTACATACAATCGGGTTCGAGGGAAATTTCTCCCGTGCGTTAGGGTGAGAGAGAAAAAAAGAATAGCTAAGAAAATCGCTTTTGTGCCGATGGATTGACCACCGACACCTGATTAACGTATCATACCCAAGGCCACGCCCTTGTTGTATCGAGACTAGGTGCTCTCACTAATGGGTCTTGACTGGACCAAATTATTAAATGCAACCATGCATCTAAATACTTAATCGTGATGTTGCATAGTACCCGCGCTTCATGTTGTTGCTCATTACAACAATAATTTAAATGTTCTTTAGCTAAGTATGTGTGGGGTGGAGTTTATGTAGCATTGAATCATGTGTCTGTACCACAGTATATACGTCACCTCAAATGCTTGGGTGTATTAGTCCCGTTTTAGAGAATGGATGATGATTCATGTAGCAGTGGGTGCTATGTTTCAGTCTATATGGGAAACAAGGAGTGTATCTTGTTTTCATGGTTTCATCCTAATGAGCCTACTGACCTGATTTACTTTTATGTGTTGCGGGTAGGAATAATGGGGGAAAAGCCCAAGAAAGAGTTGCAAAACAAATGCACATGGGAGCAAGGCTACTATCGTAAGGTTGTGTGTGTGTGTGTGAAGCTTATCACGATTGACATGGTTGGATGCTTTAGAGGAGTCGAGTGACTTTATGTATCAGACGGTTTAATTATATCGTAATTTGGGTTTGCTTCTTTCTCTTCAAAAAATAGCCGATGTTTTCTGCCACCAAAATTTTAGGTGACCAAGAAATAGGAAAATCCCTTAAACACTGCATGTTTAGGTGTGTTTGTCCATTTGGCGTAATTATATAAGGACACTTCCATTGTTGAATGTTTAGGCACAACTATATCCCGGTGCATTGTATCTTTGATATGGTTGATATTTCGGATTGCAGATCCCACTTCTAATGGATTATTTGAGTATATGATGACACAAGATTTAATTATCTATGCATCCTATTGCATGTTGAGAGGGTTTCATCCTATCCCATTGTTAATTCTACAGTACATAGGCAAAAATCTGAGGCAACAACCTATGAGGCAGCGCCGTGGTGTAACACTGAGAGCGCTTAAAAAACCATCCATTGACTCCTAGTCATGATTGCACTGCTTGGACATGAAAATTGCGTGACAGAGAAACAGGGTGTCACCCTGTTGGCTAAGCATGTAAGGAGCACACTAGGCCACCAGCGTTCGAGCCCTGAGTGATGCTAGTGCTTAGAGATTTTCTTCTATAAATATATAGATCCATGAGCTAGTGGAAAGAAAAAAAGGCTAGTCGTTCAAAAAAAATGGTGTGACCATGGTGAGGTCATCCTGGAAGAAGAACGGTATAAGGGCATCTTCAATGACATCCAATGCTAGCAACATACATTTCAAACATTTTTTCAACAAACCGGATGAAATTTCTGCAAACACGATCATATTTCATACAAACATGAAGGATTTTATACAAAAACGACAGATTTTACTACATTTCGAACATTTATAAAAAAAAAGACTCGCCCCTAAACCTATCCTATGGCGGCGGCACCCGGCGTCCAAGCCCGTGTCGTCCTTCTTCCGGCGTCTCCATAAGCACCGGCGATAAGACCGATGAAGTGAAGGTGCGGTCTCCGACGAGGAAGAGGAGAACACGGGAGACGGACTGGCCCACATGGGACACCAGGCCCCGCCGCCTCCAGTGGCCTACTCATCCTTGGAGGAGTCCGCGCCTTGTCCATTGCCAATGGATGTGAGGACCATGAGGGAAATGGTGGCGCCTTGGCTGTAGTCGTCCCACTGGGCCGACTGATGGTTCGTCGGCGGCGCGTAGGAGGCGCAGTTGACGTCGTTCTCCTCTGTGATCGCCTGCAGCTGCACATCCACGGTTGTCGCTTCCTGACAAGCAGCAGCTTGAGCGCGGACGGCATCGTTGATGGCACGTTGATACGCGATGAAATTTGGGTTTGTGGCGGCCATGGCCGTCACGGCCTCCTTGCTCACGCGTTCGCCGTAGATCTGTTCCTCCGCCAGCCAGTGCTGCTCCAGGAGGAACAAGTTGTACAGTTGTTTCTCCTAAACCTGCTGAAACGCCGACAAAGGCGCCGACGCAGGCTGTATTTCCGCCATGGCGGCGTTGAACCGCGCCTGTGCCTGCTCCATGGTGAGCCAGCGTGCACAGGAAGCGCGGGAGCCGGAGCGGAGTTGTCAGAGCCCGTCTCCATCGTGGTGTCGTCCTCCTCGTTAGAGATCTCGGATGAACTGGCCGGCAAGCCGGCCTCGATCCTCCTGGCACAGCGGCTATGCCAGGTAGCGGCAAGGGCGGCCACCACGGGCTTTATCCCGGGCGATGGGCTGTCCCACAATGCTTTCCCGCTGGCGGTCATGGCAGATGCAGTGCAAGTGAGGAGGATGCGGAGGGGCTTGTGTTGTCGTGTAGAGTTAGTCGGGCGTGGCCACCTTTATATAGCGGATTCCGATGAGGCGAGGTGTTTGGGTGCGTCAATGCGCTGCACCGGAGTGGGTTTCTCGGCCAACGAGCCTGCTTAATGGCGGCAAACGGACTGATCATTGAACTGGCGCGGTAGATATCCGTCTCGTCCCGTCCAGTCACGCGTCTCCGGCATTAAACATGCGCAGACACCGAAGACTCGTCGCGGGCGGCACCCTCAACCGGCGAGCCACTTCAATGTCGGAGGCAGTGAGAAGTCAAGTCCGTCCTGAGCCGTCTTTAACGTAGAGCGGCGCGCTCTACAGCGGCATGAATGCGGGCAGCTGGAGCCGAGCTGGAGTGCGTCCAGACCGCCCCACGAACCGATTTAGGTTGGCGTTGAATTGCTTTCGCGGTCCGGACCGTTGCGGCAGGTTTAGGAGTCCGGCTCCGTATTTTCCCGCTTAAATTAGCACGGCCAATTATCTGCGCTCTAGTCTCGTTTCTGTGCCGCATGCTGGCCGGCCGTACGTAGTAGTACCTGTCAGCCGCACAGTCCCGAGGGCTGAGGCAGAGCAGCCCCCGGGCGCGACCTGGCAGTCGCAGCGAGCACGAACCAACATGGGATGATCGGCGCAGCGAGACATTCGGGAAGGGCTAGCGACGCCCGGCACGCTGGCCGCTCCAATTCCCAGCGCGCTTCTTGCCACCCCTAGGCACGCACCGCACGGGACGCCCCGGCGGACGTACCGCTGCCCCCCTCGCTGCCGCGCGCGGACCGATCGAGATGCACGCACGTACGGCGACCCAGGCGGGGGCCGATCCATCGGCGCCGCGCGCTGACACGCACCACGCCGGCCCTGCCGGCCTGCTGCTCCGCCGCGTGGGCCGCCGGCCGGCTGCGCGCTGCGCCGCCTGGCCTCGCTGTAGCTCGGTTCAGTGCGGTCTTAAGTCTTAACCCCGTTTTCTGTCCTCGATCACCCCTGCAGTGACGCTGCAGGCACTGTGCCGTGCCGTGGCAAACCGGTCGCCCGCGGCAGGCAGTGTGGATCGGTGTGGGATGTCATTTGAGCTGCATGCATGTTCAAATGCAACGCGGAGGCGCTCGGTTTGACCGTGTGAGGGCAGGGCTAAAGTAAGCAAAGCATCTTTCACGGTCTCGGCCATGCATTAATGGCATTGGCCATTGGTGAAGCTTTGGCAGCATGCAGGGGCGATTCTACTGGGGGGCTTTAACAGGCTCAAGTCCCCCCTCCAGCACTGTAAAATTTGTTTCTATTACTAGTTTTAAGGCTCAGCCCAACTACTTGCAGGCCTAATTCAACACATATTTGCATGACCCAGGCAGCCCAGCCCGTTCTCCATTTTTTTTCTAGATTCGCCACTGGCAGCATGGTAGGTGACTGGCCGGAGCGCTTTCACCCTGAGCTAAGCTAAGCTAGCAGTAGGAGTGGCTCTTGACTGCCCCGCCCTGCTGACCCATTTGTCCTCACTCGTCCTCAGAGAAAGAAAGAGACAGGCAGCCGTGTAAAGCGTATCGTCTTTTTGTTCGCTTTAACTTTTCCTTCCCCCTCCTCCTCCCCACCCATCCATCTCTGAAAATGAACTACCGCGTGTTATCACGTGGTGATAACAAAGGGAGGGGCCGGGCACGTAGTGGTACGCATCTCTCTGATATCTATGTCTCCGTCGGTCCGTCCGTCCGTGGCGACGACGATCGGAGACCCGATGAAGAGTACGTACGTTTTCGTAGTTTCTCTCTCCACCGGATCGATACGGGAATCACACTCGATCACACACACGACACACATGCATGCATGCCGTGTATACATGCATGCGCGCGCAGAAATTTGAAGCGACGGCTTTGATGCATTGTAATTGCATGCACTCCTCGCTTCGAGCCGTGGGATTCAGGCAGGCAGGCAGGCAGGCAGGGGAAGCAAGCGCCAAACGGGCACCACCACGTCTAGCCGCTGCTACTCAGACTGCAGATTGACGCGACCGGCCGGTTGTCGCGTGGGTTAGCGGCTCAGCGCAGAGTTTCTCTGCTCGATGGTGATAAACACAAAAGGAAAGGCGAGCTAGCTACGCGGCTACTGCTTAGAGATTCCCGGCCGGCCAGCCGGTGAGATGACTAGATGGCCAGTACATGCATCTTGCATGTGGATAGCTCCGGTTTCCGGCCGTTTGCACGATGCGCCCGCGAGATTTGATCCGCCAAGAAATCACACCGCTCGTTCCAGCGGGTCAAGCTTGCTGGCTTGAGAGAACTGCATGCATGAACCGCACGCAGCTTCATGGCGGTCGACGTGGTCACGGATCACTCGGCGATGGGGAGGGGAGCCGCAGTGGTGCTGGTGCCAGTGCCGCGATGCCCACACAGACAGTACCACAGTGATCAGCAAACGGCCGGTCCGCACAGCACAGCCTGACAGTAATAAGCGGTCGATAATTAATTGAGGAATGAGCAACGTTGCTCTTCGCGTTGCGACCACCACCGGACACACCGGTGGCGGGCCGCGGCCTGCTACTGCTCTGCGCGTCTTAGTAGGAAACGGATCGATCAGGAGTGGCAGAAAGACAACGCATGGCCCATGGGAAGGTATGATGAAACGCTTGTATTATTGCCGATCATAATCCGGTTAGTTAGTTGCCTCCGTGATTCGAGGCTCCAAATACTAGCAAGGCATAGTGCCGATACAATGATTTGGCCCTTGACTCAAAAGACGCATGTGGTACACGTCGTATTTCGCAAAGCCAGGAGCCGCCAACGGCAACAAGACGGTACGCCGTACCCCCACTGCTGCTACATATCCTGCAATGATCGTTCGTGCATTACCTCATTGCGTTTGCGCTTTTGCATGCAGCCTAGCTTGGACCGGGTTTGTCCCGTCTGGGCTACAACGGGACAAAACGATATGGGATACACGTGGCGTGCGTACCACCTACGGGCCCTCCTAGCTCCGGGGCCCCGCCTGTCATCTCCGAGGAGCGAGCGTTTACTTCTAGACTAGAGTAGATACCTTCCCATGCATGCATGCAATGCATCGATGCGGGTATGCATGCTGCATGGACCGGGCTAGCTAGCTAGTGGTGGTGGATAGATAGTGGACGTGCCCAGCGATGGCTCTACCTCGCCCACTGTCCACCGATACCCCGCCACCGGCTTGCCAGCTCGGGTGATATTCTTCTCGGGCATAACACGACGAGGAGACCAAGTAGGTTAGCGCGGGACATTTGCTGGTGCCTTACTGTGCTGCTAGCCGCTAGTCTGCTACGCACTGTACTCCATCGCCAAACTTCTCGTCCAGACTCGAGAGCCTCTCTCTGATAGGACCCGGTGGAGAATGGCACAGGCACACTCGCACAGCCTGAAGGAAATGTGGCGTGTAGTTTATCGTCGAGTTCATGGTGTGTTTTGATGTTTTCTTCGTATGGACAGTGAGAGCAACTCCGACGGGCAACCCATTTCGTCCGTCCATACCCGTTTGGGTCACTGCGGACAAAAATACCGGCCCAACGCGCCGACCCAAATTTAAATTGAGTCTGTTTCGTGTCCGCGCCGATGCATTTCAAGCCTAAACGGACACGAAGCGGCTCGTTGCGCGTCCCCTCAATGTCCGCCACGGCACCACATGTCGGCCAGCCTACCACCGCACGCGGTCGTATTTAACGCGGTCACCAACCGCGGGCACACGCGTCAATGACAGGAAGCTAGGGGGCGTCCTTTTTTAATCCATGCGTGCGGCGAGAGGGGGGGGGGGGGGGTTGGGGCTCATCCACTTCCACTTCGGCTGCCCGTCCACAACTGGCCGCGTGCTCCCTCGCCGGCGACACAGCAAACCCTAGCCATGGGCTTCTTAGGCGGCACCTGCAAGAACAAGGGGAAACTCACCCCCGACGCTTCCTCCTCCACTGACGTTGGCGCCTACCGGCCCCGCCAAGCAGTGTCTGCACATTCTGGTGCACCAAGCGCGGTGGCACTGGCAATACACGCAGCCGCTGCCGTACCTGGACGAGAACCTGTCGCATGACTGGCATCTAGATCCGCAATGGATCTCGATGCCAGTGATGCTGCAGTCCCAGCCAACGCAAGGGGAGGAGGTGCGTAGCTGTGGGAGTTGCTCACGCCAGAGCAACGTCGGATGTCGGAGTACGCGTCGGACTCTCCCGATTGGGACGTCTGGTTTGCCCTCGAGCACGAGGAGCAATGGCGCCACGGCTTGCAGCACCACCACACCAACCCCTCGCTGCCCCCAGCCGTCAAGCCAGAGGAGGAGGAGGAGGCTGCCTACGAGGCGGCGCTGGCGGCGGCCATGCATACCTCCATCGAGGAGGAGCGGCGCAAGGCGGAGGCGGAGAAGGCAGACTACCAGGCGCGGTTGGCGGAGGCCCTCGCCCTCTCTGCGGCGGGCGACTGCGTGGTGCCGTCGTCGCCGCCATCGCCGCCGAGGCTTACTCCCCCGATGCCCAAAGCCGAGCCGCCGCCGGAGCGGACCGTCGCTACGTCTGGACTGGAAAGGTACGCGAGTGAGTCTGCGCCCTCCCCCCCCCCCCCCCCCGCCCCCCTCCCATCTGGTTCGGTGTGACCCCGGCGCAGGAGGCCGCTTACCTCGAGCAGTGGAGGCATCGTGCCTTGGCGGACGAGCACGCCGAGGGTGAGCGGCTTGTGCGGATGGAGCGCGAGAAGGAGGAGGAGGAGCGTCATGCCCACGACGCAGCAAGGCGACGTGGCATTCCCATGGGATGGCCCAGCACCGGAGCTCATCGACCTCACTGGCCCGGGGGAGGACGACAACGCCTAGGGCAGCGCGCAGGGATGCGACATTTTTTAAGTTCAATTAAGTTTAAGTGGATTTTGGCCGGCGACCAGAGTTTTAATGTTTAGTTATGGTTGCTTGGACTTCTAAATGCTGAGTTTTTTTTCCTGTCCACACGCAAAAAAATGCTTTGGGCCTGCGTTGGGTGCATGACCCAAATCCAAAATCGAACACGCCGACCCAAACGGACAAAAGACGGACAAATCACGCGTCCTTTTGGGTCGGCCGATTGAAGTTGCTTTGAGTTCTCCCCAAACAATGTCCCTTGACTGGTTAATTGGTAACTAGAGTAAGCTTGAACTTACTACGTGCTCTTTTACTTCCACCCAAGACCCAAGATGCCCTTGGCTAGGTCTCATTTCCCCTTGCTATCACCCATCAGTTGCTACTTGCCCCATCCTTTCGGTTGTTGAGTCCCTTTTTAGCCGAGCCACCACACCATGTGCCCCCATCGCCCTCACACCGTAGTGGTGGATCACCTCAACATGTCAGAGATCGACATATTAATGAAACAAAAAGAGAGCGCGCAGGAAAAAGATGGAGATGGGGCGAGGACAGGATAGGAAAGAGAAGTGGCATCTCAATCTCAGGGCTAAAACTGCCCTACCAAGGTCCTCGCAACGCAAAAAAACAGAAAGCGCGAAAAGAAAGGCTAGCTGGGTTGTCTCACTAGGGACGCAGGACAAATGGTGCTCCTCTACTGGCGCAGAGATAAAGCAAGCCAACTTTTTTATCCTTTTGTTTGCTTCAATGATAAGTCACTTGTTTGTTGCCATCTTTTCTTCAAAACAGGAAATTTTCGGTTCGGACTAGTTATGGGCTAGGCTAAACTGCCAACTTCAAATTTCAGATCAGCTGCCATGTGACTGTGAGTGATATATTTTTGGCATTTGTGCGCATGAAAAAGACTGTGATTCACTCCATTATTTCATTCGGGAGAAATTATAACCTCATGAACCAATGATAAGGTCTTTTTCTTTATTGCGCCCTTGGTCGGTGTTGCGTAACCCCACCCCGACCCCATCGTCCCTGTAATTTTGCTTCTTTTGGCATCGTTATCATCCCCTTTCATTGAAAATTTAGGTAACCTAGCTAACATATACATTCAGCTTTCTGTGAAAATTTAGGTAACCTAGCTAACCTAGCTAACATATGCTCCTCAAAAGAAAATGAATAAACTGTGAGAGTTTGTTCCTTAAAACTAGCCAGGACGCAAATGCGATGGAACATCATTAATTATGTTTATATTTTTTGGTATGCAGAATCATACGTGCTAACATATACACACCACTTTTTAGAGGACGTTGAGGACCGTTGCCTCGCTAATTGTAATCTTGATGGTTGAGTAATAGAAGTTTATTCACAAAAAAATGCTAAGCCGATTGGTCATTTTTACATGATAATAGATTGGTGCCATTTTGCACATGATTTTTTTTATCAAAACATGTATTTATATGTGACATCACATAAATATCGGGAATTAGCATTTAACGACCATTTGGTAATACACGTTATTAGATTGGTGCACATACTTTAATCTTGCGACTTTCTTATTCTTGTATAATACACATGAACAAAACAAGTGTGTATATCTTTCGATTTATTATTATTTCTGTTGCGGGGATCATTTCATTCATTTAGCGGCAACATAAGTCACTGTGCTTTGATCCTACCAAATAAATCAAGGGAAATTTAATTTTCGAGACTAATATACAAATTTATAGTCTAATATATTTGATTAAGAAACTATCATGGCAAACAATAATTAAGCAATGCATCGGTTTTACCCTATTGCTAATTCACTCACTATATCCTTGTGTTCATGACTTGAAATTAATGATGATGTACCGGGAAGTATATTAAAAGAACTCAACTTGTATAGATTATCTTAACTATTCGATTTTAAAAAATATTTGTTGGATTTTTTTTATTAACAATCACACATTGTTATTCATATGTTTCTTTTCCACACAATGTGGTTCACGTGGTAAGGTAATCACAAGTTGAACGGGGTTTCAAACGCCAAAACAAAAGAAATTCTTGAAATGAGCCTCGTATGTAATTAAGTAAATGTGTTAGCATATGCATACATACGTTGTTCTAACTTACACATGTTTGCACTACTTGCGCAAAGATTTCTTTGTAGTTTCTTTGTCATGGTGTACATGTTTTCTAGGTTAGGGATTGTGTGGACTTAAGAACACCTATCTAAAGATCCAACATAGTTCTTTTCTTTATCTATAATTATGATGGTCTAGAGAAGGTGATGTGTTTATGTACAATTATGTGAATCTAATGACTGTGATATATTTAAATACAAATATGAAGATCTAAGGGTCGTGATTTGCTTAGGTGCAGTTAGGAAGATGAACTAAGGTCGTGATTGTTTCGGTTTAGTTATGAAAATTTAAGGGCTGCGATGTGTTTAGCTACAATTATAAAAAAACATTTCACTGTTTTGTCAGAATTTGTTTAGTTATGAAAATTATTTCACTGTTTAGTTATGAAAATTTAAGGGCCGCGATGTGTTTAGCTAAAATTATAAAAAATACTTCACTGATCTGTTTATTACGTCAGATCAAGTTGTTGTAATTTGTTTATGCAGCTATATATAAAGATCTAGCGGATGCGTTCATGAGATATAGAGTGTTTCACTAAGTCAATAGACTGATGTTTTACTGTTTTGTCAGAATCTCTAGTGATGTCTCTAGCATGCGGTGATTTTAGCGTATTATAGATACATCGAAAAGAAAGATGAGAAGGATATCAAGCATCTAAAGTGCATGTACGTGCACAATACTCCATAGTAGTTCAGTTGGCTTTTGTGATGGTGGGCTAATGCATGTTTCTTCGCATGAAAGATATATAGGCCATGCATGATCATTCAGGAGGTTAGTTGGATCCTTCCAACCGGGGTTGGCTAGCTACTCCATTCACCCCCTGCCTGGACCGTGCAACCCAAGAGTAGGGTAGCTACAGTGTGCAGCAAAGGCCCTTTTCCTGAAAGGCCTTCTCAGGAGACCACCAGGTGGCCCCAAACACACAAACAGGCCATGTGAGCGGCTCATCGTAATGTCAAACGATATGGAATCTGTAGGTAGGTTGGTTTGGCCACCTAGTAGCGAGATGAAAAGGAGCCCCATCCTCTGGTGGTCACTCGCCGGTTTAGTTACAGTCGTTACTTGTTGCCTACTTAACTTATCAATAGGTGCGAACCTTAATTGGCTGGAAATCCAGCTGCTCTGAAGTGATCCTTCGTACTGCCATCCTGCCAATCAATTGCACGCTCCAAGTGAAGTGCAAAATCATCTACTCCTGGCTTTCTTTTTCTCTTGTTTTTGAGGCATGCCTTTTGACGGGAAAGGAAACGCTTCCGAATTCGTGCTTCTTGTTTAGTTGCTTCCTTTTATTGAGTGATGAATGAACTCGGTGTTTCTTGTGAAGCTGCGATCTTTATCTGGTTAGTTCAGCATTTTGGTCTTTTTTGATTTATGGGTTCATCATTTGAAGCCGTTCACATTATTTTATTTGAAAGGATTGAACCCGTTCAGATTTGCAAAAAAGCATCGAAGCCGTTCATTTTTATTGAGTTCTTTTTAGGTGAACGATAAGCTGGATATATATTAGTAGATAACAACCCGGTTCATTGTGGACCTGCGAAGAGACCGATTCAAAGCCAATAAGGCCTTGTACAATGGGAGATGCTTAGAGGGGTGCTTAGAAAAATAAACCAAGATTTTCTGAAGCACCGGTGCCTATTTCTACAGGAGAGACGCTTAGTTAAGCGTCTACCATGTACAAATAAGCACCGGTGCTTAAGAAAAGTCTGGTTTATTTCTCTAAGCACCTCCCATTGTACAAGGCCTAAGATGAAAGAAGTTGCCATCATGGTGGCCATGGTGACCTTAGGGGCCAGTCCTATCTGGCGCATAGGTGCCTCCTCACATGTCTGGTCCTCTGTTTGGGCCGGGCCAATTCCGGGTTTCCTCTCCCGTCGGTTTTGGGGAGATTCTAGAACCTTCCTTGAACCTTTTTTCCCTTTTCCTATGATTTTTCTTCCGGTTTTCTTTATTTTTATTTTCTATTACATTTCTTTTATTTTTCTTTTTGTTTTGCATTTTATTTTCTTTTTAAATTTTTTATTTTGTGAACACCTATCAAATTTGTGATTTTTTTACGCCGTGAACATTTTTGAAATCATGAAAATTTTCAAATTCACAATGTTTTTTTTAACAAATTCACGAATAGGAGGTCTCCTGCGGGACCTCCGATGTTTCAAATAGACGAGGCAATGCCCGTGGGTGAGCCGAGTTGGGCCGGCCCAGTAGGAGCCGATTGGGGGGTTGTAGGCTACTATTTCCTTTGACATTGTAGAAGATTTTTCCTTTTCTTTCTTTGTTTTGCTCTTTTTGCTCTTTTTGGGGTTTCCTATTTTGGTTCATTTTTCCTTTTTTATTTTTGATTTGGTTTTTATTCTAGTTTTCCTTTTCATATTTCGATATACTCTCAATATATTTTTATATGTGGTGAATTTTCTAAAAGACATATTGTTTATTAATTTTAATGTACAGTGATTTATTTTTATATACATAGTGAAGATGTTTAATATACAATAATTTTTTTAAAATACACTCTAACATTTTTAAAATAAGCTCTAACATGTTTAATATACAATACAATTTTTAAAATACACTCTAAGATCTATATTTTTTGTGCAAAAAAATATATCTATATTAAACAAATCCAAGAACATTTTTTGATAAAAAAAGAATTAGGAAACAGGATAGGGTAAAATGAAAAACAGAAATAAGCAGACTGCAAACTAGGCTGGCAGCCCATTGGCTTCGTCCAGTGCTCCTGTTCCGCGGAAAGTGTGCTCCGGACAGGATCACGGGAGCTGATATGACCGGGGTTCCTATACGGCGCGTACCGGGCCGGGGAGCGATGTAGCGCGTAACCCCCATTTGGCCGGCCCATTTCGGGGTTTCACCCCCAACCGGTTTTGGGAAGGTTCTACAACCTTCCCTGAACCGGGCTTTTCATTTTTTTTCTTTTTCCTTTTCTGTTTCCTTTTCGTTTTTTCTTTACTTATATGTTTTTATTTTTACTCTTTTTTTAATTTCCGAAAATCTATTAATTTGAGATTTACTTTTTAAGTCGTTAACTTTTTTTTGGAATGATGAACATTTTTTTCAAAACCGTGGTTTTACTTTTACTAATTCGTGTATATTCTCCAAAATCATGAACATTTTTTTGTAACCATGAACACTTTTTATAACTCACGAACATTTTTTCGAAATTGTGAACATTTTCTTAAATTTTTGAACATTTTTTAGAAATTTGTGAACATTCTCTTAAGTCGAGAACATGTTTTTAAATTCATGAACATTTTTTCTAAATAATGAACATTTTAAAATTATAGACTAAATTTTCAAAATCTTGTACATCTGTTTCCAAATTTGTGAACATTTTTGGGATTAGTGAATTTTTTTTCAATCATGAACATTTTCTTTCAAATTCGTGAACAGTTTTTAAATTAGCGAACAATTGTTTTTGAATCATGAACATTTCTTTTCAAAATCGTGAACTTTTTCGAATTAGCGAACATTTTTATGAAATTGACAACCATTATTTGACTTAGCAAAAAAATGAGTCGTGAACATTTTTCTCAAATTCGTGAATATTTTTTGAATTAGCAAATATGTATAGAAAAAGTTTGCTAATTCGAAAAATAATCACGATTCAATAAAATGTTTGCTAATTGAAAAAATGTTTGTCAATTTCAAAAAAATGTTCGCGATTCAAGAAAATGTTCGCTAATTCGAAAAAGTTCATGAATTTTCACGATTCCAAAAAAATGTCTGCTAATTCGAAAACTGTTCATGAATTTGAAAAAAAATGTTCATGATTCAGGGATGTGGTTCAGATTTGAAAAAAAAAGAAAAAAAACGAAAAACCCAGTTCATGGAAGGTTGTAGAACCTTCCCAAAACCGGTTGGGGGTGAAAACTTCACAGCACAAAACTTAACAGAAAACTCGTGAGCTCCATTAGTATAAGAAAACAAATCACCACTTAGATACTGTCAAGACAAGATTTATAATTTTTCTCACATGATTTCTACTGTAACCTATCATTTCTACAATTAAACTAGAAAACAAGCAAACTATGCATCGAAAACAGAATATGTCAAAAACAGGATAGTTTGTAGTAATCTGTAACTCTTGAATACTTCTATAACTACAAAAATTCTTAAAAATTAGTACAACGTGATAAATTTGTTTATTAATCTTCTACAAAAAGAATCAATATTTTATCACGCTTCTGTTAAAATTAGAATTGTTTTCCTGAGTGCAAACTTTTCTATTTTTCAGCAAGATCAAATCAACTATCATCATAGATCATCCCAAAGGTCTTACTTGGCACTTTATTGAAACAAAAGCTATAAAACTTGATTACTACATTAGCATAATCATGTGAACACACAAAAACATTAGGTAGAAAAATGGGTTGTCTCCCAACAAGCGCTTTTCTTTAATGCCTTTCTAGCTAGGCATGATGATTTCAATGATGCTCATATAAAAGATAGGAATTTAAACATAATGGGAGTATCATGAAACATATGACTAGTATATTTAAATCTAGCCCACTTCCTATGCATGAGGATTTTGTGAGGAAACAATTTATGGGAGCAAGAATCAACAAGCATAGGAAGGCAAAACAAACATAACTTCAAGATTTTCAACACATAGAGAAGAAACTTGATATTATTGCAATTCCTACAAGCATATAATCCTCCCTCATAATAATTTTCAGTAGCATCATGAATGAATTCAAAAATATAACCATCACATAAATCATTCTTTTCATGATGCATAAGCATATATTTTTATTACTCTCCACATAAGCAAATCTATTCTCATTAATAGTAGTGGGAGCAAACTCAACGAAATAACTATCATGTGAGGCATAATCCAATTGAAAATTAAAATCATGATGACAAGTTTCATGGTTATAATTATTCTTTATAGCATACAAGTCATCACAATAATCATCATAAAGAGCAACTTTGTTCTCATAATCAATTGAAACCTCTTCCGAAATAGTGGATTCATCACTAAATAAAGTCATGACCTCTCCAAATCCACTTTCATAAATATAATCATCATAAATAGGAGGCATGATATTATCATAATAAATTTGCTCATCAAAACTTGGGGGACACCAAATATCATCTTCATCAAACATAGTATCCCCAAGCTTGCGGCTTTGCATATCATTAGCATCATGGATATGCAAAGAATTCATACTAACAATATTGCAATCATTCTCATCATTCAAAGATTTAGTGCCAAACATTTTAATGCATTCTTCTTCTAATACTTTGGCATAATTATCAGAATCCTTATTTTTATGAAAGACATTAAAAAGATGAAGCATATGAGGCAACCTCAAGTCCATTTTTTGTAATTTTATAGACTAAACTAGTGATAAAATAAGAAACTAAAAGATTCGATTGCAAGATCTAAAGATATACCTTCAAGCACTAACCTCCCCGGCAACGGCACCAGAAAAGAGCTTAGTTGACGGGGTGTTAGTGCCGCTTACCTAACCTCCCCAGCAACGGCGACAGAAAAGAGCTTGATGTCTACTACGCAACCTTCTTCTTGTAGACTCGTGTTGGGCCTCCAAGCGCGGAGTTTTGTAGGACAGTAGAAAATTTCCCTCAAGTGGATGGCCTAAGGTTTATCAATCTGTGGGAGGCATAGGATGAAGATGGTCTCTCTCAAACAACCCTGCAACCAAATAACAAAGAGTCTCTTGTGTCCCCAACACACCCAATACAATGGTAAATTGTATAGGTGCACTAGTTCGGCGAAGAGGTGGTGATACAAGTGTAATATGGATAGTAGATATAGGTTTTTGTAATATGAAAATATAAAAACAGCAAGATAGCAAGTGGTAAAAGTGAGCGGAAACGGTATTGCAATGCTTCGAAACAAGGCCTAGGGTTCATACTTTCGCTAGTGCAGATTCTCTCAACAATGATAACATAATTAGATCATATGACAATCCCTCAACATGCAACAAAGAGTCACTCCAAAGTCACTAATAGCGGTGAATAAACGAAGAGATTATTGCAGGGTACGAAACCACCTCAAAGTTATTCTTTCTGATCGATCTAGTGGATATTCCTATAAGTGTCACAAACATCCCTAGAGTTCGTACTAAAATAACACCTTAAGATACACATCAACAAAAACCTTAATGTCACCTATATACTCCAATGTCACCACAAGTATCCGCGGGTTTGATTATACGATCTGCATCACACAATCTTAGATTCATCTATTCAAACCAACACAAAGAACTTCAAAGAGTGCCCCAAAGTTTATACCGGAGAGTCAAGACGACAATGTGTGCCAACTGATACGTCTCCGTCGTATCTATAATTTTTGATTGTTCCATGCCAATATTCTACAACTTTCATATACTTTTGGCAACCTTTTATACTATTTTTGGGAGTAACATATTGATCCAGTGTCCAGTGCCAGTTCCTGTTTGTTGCATGTTTTTTGTTTCGCAGTAAATCCATATCAAACAGAGTCCAAACGGGATAAAAACTGACGGAGAATTTTTTGGAATATGTGTGATTTTTGGGAAGAAAAATCAACGCGAGACGATGCCCGAGGGGGCCACGAGGCAGGGGGCGCGCCCTAGGACCTCATGGCCACCCCGTAAGGCGGTTGATGCCCTTCTTTCAGCGCAAGAAAGCTAATATCCGGATAGAGACCGTGTTAAAATTTCAGCCCAATCGGAGTTACGGATCTCCGGGAATATAAGAAACGGTGAAAGGGCAGAATCTGGGAACGCAGAAACAGAGAGAGACAGGGAGACAGATCCAATCTCGGAGGGGCTCTCACCCCTCCCATGCCATGGAGACCAAGGACCAAAGGGGAAAACCATTCTCCCATCTAGGGAGGAGGTCAAGGAAGAAGAAGAAGAAGGAGGGGGGCTCTCTCCACCTCGCTTCCGGTGGCGCTGGAGTGCCACCGGGGGCCATCATCATCACCGCAATCTTCACCAACAACTTCACCGCCATCATCACCAACTCTTCCCCCCTCTATGCAGCGGTGTAACCCCTCTTTTACCCGCTGTAATCTCTACTTAAACATGGTACTCAACGCTATATACTATTTCCCAATGATGTATGGCTATCCTATGATGTTTGAGTAGATCCGTTTTGTCCTATGGGTTATTTGATGATCGTGATTGGTTTGAGTTTCATGTTTTATTATTGGTGATGTCCTATGGTGCTCTCTGTATCGCGCAAGCGTGAGGGATTCCCGCTATAGGGTTTGCAATATGTTCATGATTTGCTTATGGTGGGTGGCGTGAGTGACAGAAGCACAGACCCGAGTAAGTAGGTTTACGTATGGGATAAAGAGGACTTGATACTTTAATGCTATGGTTGGGTTTTACCTTAATGATCTTTAGTAGTTGCGGATGCTTGCTAGAGTTCCAATCATAAGTGCATATGATCCAAGTAGAGAAAGTATGTTAGCTTATGCCTCTCCCTCATATAAAATTGCAATAATGATTACCGGTCTAGTTATCGGTTGCCTAGGGACAAATAACGTTCTCGTAACAACAAGCTCTCTACTAAAACTAATTTAGTTGTGTATTTATCTAAACAGCCCCTACTTTTTATTTACGTACTCTTTATTATCTTGCAAAACTATCCAACAACACCTACAAAGTACTTCTAGTTTCATACTTGTTCTAGGTAAAGCGAATGTCAAGCGTGCCTAGAGTTGTATCGGTGGTTGATAGAACTTGAGGGAATATTTGTTCTACCTTTAGCTCCTTGTTGGGTTCGACACTCTTACTTATCGAAAGAGGCTACAATTGATCCCCTATACTTGTGGGTTATAGCGTGGGGTGAATATTCTCGTGTGTGCTTGTTTGCTTTATCACTAAGTAATTTTTATTTGATGTTCTTAGTTGTTCTTTATCTTTAGTTATGGATATGGAACACGAAATACCAAAAAAATTAGGTGTACTTGCTGCTCATGGAGATGAT
This sequence comes from Triticum urartu, assembly GCF_056163025.1. Classification (NCBI taxonomy): domain Eukaryota; kingdom Viridiplantae; phylum Streptophyta; class Magnoliopsida; order Poales; family Poaceae; genus Triticum; species Triticum urartu. The sequence goes on along the minus strand of NC_141877.1, from coordinate 437,101,168 downwards.
GAACCTCCTAAAACCCTCGATGCTCGTTATGTGACAGATATTATGTACTACTTTGATAATCCAGAGAAAACCCCATTCAATTTGGTAATGGGAGACACGTTGGATCAACGTGAATACTTTAGGGATTATCGCTTGACTAAAAAATGGAAACTATTATGGGATCAAATTTATATGTTGTATTGGTATGCTTGGCAACTTTGCTTGAGATATGATTATACTTGTTGCTCCAGGATGAAGGCTGCACACCTTCCCTTTTCATGCAAATTTAATGATAATTAAACCTTGGCTTCTTATGCTAGAGGCATATATGATTACTATGATGTGGAACAAATAGAAGAATTTGTTGCTTTTAAGGGTGCTTATGAAATTGAATCTTTGTTTGAAAAGTATGAAGCTTTTGATGATGATGTTTATAGGCCTGAAAATTTTGCTATATTGAAATATTGCTATGATAATTATGAATACAATTCCTATATTGATGCACTTATTGAGAAAGTCTCCGTTGTCCAAGAAGAGACTAATATTTTGTAGGAGTCTATGGAAGAAGAAATTGATGAAACTGTGAGCTCATTGGATGAAAAAGATGATGAGGAGAGCGAAGAACAAAAGGAGGAAGAGCGGATTAGCTACCCGTGCCCACCTTCTAATGAGAGTAACTCTTCAACTCATACATTGTTTAATTTCCCTTCATGCTTACCGAAGGATGAATGCTATGATAATTGCTATGATCCCGTTGATTCTTTTGAAATATCCCTTTTTGATGATGCTTGCTATGCTTGTGGCCAATATGAATTATGCTTATGGAGATGAACTTGCTATAGTTCCTTATGTTAAACATGAAATTGTTGCTATTGCACCCACACATGATAGTCCTATTATCTTTTTGAATTCTCCAAACTACACTATATCGGACAAGTTTGTGCTTATTAAGGATTATATTGACGGGTTGCCTTTTACTACTACACATGATGATTTTGATAGATATAATATGCATGTTCTTGCTTCTCCTACTTGCAATTATTATGAGAGAGGAACTATATCTCCACCTCTTTATGTTTCCAATACGATAAAATTGCAAGAAACTGTTTGTACTATGCATTGGCCTTTACTATGTGTGCATGAATTGTTCTTTTATGACATGCCGATGCATAGGAAGAGAGTTAGACTTCGTTGTTACATGATATATGTTGCTTTGTGCTCACTACTAAATAACAAATCATTGTTAATTAAAATTGGCTTTGATATACCTTGGGATCCGGGTGGATTCACTACTTGAGCACTATATGCCTAGCTTAATGGCTTTAAAGAAAGCGCTGCCAGGGAGACAACCCGGAAGTTTTAGAGAGTCATTTATTTCTGTTGAGTGCTTTTATATAGTTTAAAAACAAAAAAACAGGGGAACCTGAAACTTTTCAAAAAGAAAAGCGAAAGTGAGAAATACAAGCATTGTTGAAGTGGGAGCTAGCCTTGAACTTTGTTCATGCTCACGGAAACTTTGTGAATCTTGATTACAGAAACTTTTCAACAAAAATAATTATCCCCTTGTACAATTTCATTGTATTATAAAAATAATTTGCCAAGGTTTGCCTTTAGGATGTTTACAATGCTTGTTGGTTTGTATGGTGCAGGACAAAAACTTTGGCTGTAGTGCGCGATTTTACATATTTTACTGGAACGTCAAATGGTTCTGATTCTTTTTGCACTATCTTTCTATACAAATTGTTTATTTTTAATAATTTTGGTAGAATTGTTCAAGTCAGAAGTATGGTGAATGTTCCGATTATTACAGACTATTCTGTTTTAGACAGATTCTGTTTTTGATGCATAGTTTGCTTGTTTTGATGAAACTGTCGATTTAAATCAGTGGATTAAGCCATGAAAAAGTTATATTACAGTAGCTACAATGCAAAAACAAAATATGAATTTGTTTGCAACAGTACTTAGAGTAGTGATTTGCTTTATTATACTAACGGATCTTACCGAGTTTTTTTGTTGAAGTTTTGTGTGGATGAAGTGTTCGATGATCGAGAAGGTCTCGATGTGAGAAGAAGGAAGAGAGGCAAGAGCTCAAGCTTGGGGATGCCCGAGGCACCCCAAGTAAATATTCAAGAAGACTCAAGCGTTTAAGCTTGGGGATGCCTCGGAAGGCATCCCCTCTTTCTTTAACAAGTATCGGTATGTTTCGGATTCGTTTCGTTCATGCGATATGTGCAATCTTGGAGCGTCTTTTGCATTTAGTTTTCATTTTTATTTTATGCACCATGCTGGTATGAGATAGTCCTTGGTTGATTTATAGAATGCTCTATGCACTTCACTTATATCTTTTGAGTATGGCTTTATAGAATGCTTCATGTGCTTCACTTATATCATTTGAAGTTTGGATAGCCTGTTTCTCTTTACATAGAAAACCGCCATTTGTGGAATGCTCTTTTGCTTCACTTATATTTGTTAGAGCGTGGGCATATCTTTTGTAGAAAGATTTAAACTCTCTTGCTTCACTTATATCTATTTAGAGAGATGACAGGAACTGGTCATTCACATGGTTAGTCATAAAATCCTACATAAAACTTGTAGATCACTGAATATGATATGTTTGATTCCTTGCAATAGTTTTGCGATATAAAGATGGTGATATTAGAGTCATGCTAGTGGGTAGTTATGGATTAGTAGAAATACTTGTGTTGAGGTTTGTGATTCCCGTAGCATGCACGTATGGTGAACCGTTATGTGATAAAGTCGGAGCATGATTTATTTATTGATTGTCTTCCTTATGAGTGGCGGTCAGGGAAGAGCGATGGTCTTTTCCTACCAATCTATCCCCCTAGGAGCATGCGCGTAGTACTTTGTTTCGATAGCTAATAGACTTTTGCAATAAGTATGTGAGTTCTTTATGACTAGTGTTGAGTCCATGGATTATATATATGCACTCTCACCCTTCCATCATTGCTAGCCTCTCTAGTATCGCGCAACTTTCGCTGGTACCATAAACCCACCATATACCTTCCTCAAAACAGCCACCATACCTACCTATCATGGCATTTCCATAGCCATTCCGAGATATATTCCCATGCAGCTTCCATCATCATCATATACATGACTTGAGCATTCATTGTCATATTGCTTTGCATGATCATAAGATAGCTAGCATGATGTTTTCATGGCTTGTCCGTTTTTTGATGTCATTGCTACGCTAGATCATTGCACATCCCGGTACACCGCCGGAGGCATTCATATAGAGTCATATCTTTGTTCTAGTATCGAGTTGTAATATCGAGTTGTAAGTAAATAAAAGTGTGATGATCATCATTATTAGAGCATTGTACCATGTGAGGAAAGGATGATGGAAGCTATGATTCCCTCACAAGTTGGGATGAGTCTCCGGACTTTACCAAAAAATAAAAGAGGCCAAAGAAGCCCAAAAAAAGAGGCCAAAGAAGCCCACCAAAAAAGATAAAAAAATTTAAAAAAAGTAAAAAATGAGATAAAAGAGAGAAGGGACAATGTTACTATCCTTTTACCACACTTGTGCTTCAGAATAGCACCATGTTCTTCATATAGAGAGTCTCTTGAGTTATCACTTTCATATACTAGTGGGAATTTTCATTATAGAACTTGGCTTGTATATTCCGATGATGGGCTTCCTCAAATGCCTGAGGTCTTCATGAGCAAGCAAGTTGGATGCACACCCACTTAGTTTCAGTTTGAGCTTTCATACACTTATAGCTCTTAGTGCATCAGTTGCATGGCAATCCCTACTCACTCACATTGATATCTATTGATGGGCATCTCCAAAGCCCGTTGACACGCCTAGTTGATGTGGGACTATCTTCTCCTTTTTTGGCTCCTCCACAACCATCACATTCTATTCCACCTATAGTTATATCCATGGCTCACTCTCATGTATTGCGTGAAAGTTGAAAAGGTTTGAGAACGTCAAAAGTATGAAACAATTGCTTGGCTTGTCATCGGGGTTGTGCATGATTTGAATATTTTGTGTGATGAAGATGGAGCATAGCCAGACTATATGATTTTGTAGGGATAACTTTCTTTCGCCATGTTATTTTGAAAAGTCATGATTGCTTTATTAGTAGGCTTGAAGTATTATTGTTTTTATGTCAAACGATAGACTATTGCTTTGAATCACTCGTATCTTAAAATTCATGCCATGATTAGATATGTGATCAAGATTATGCTAGGTAGCATTCCACATCCAAAATTATCTTTTTTATCATTTACCTACTCAAGGACGAGCAGGAATTAATCTTGGGGATGCTGATACATCTCTGTCGTATCTATAATTTTTGATTGTTCCATGCCAATATTCTACAACTTTCATATACTTTTGGCAACTTTTTATACTATTTTTGGGACTAACATATTGATGTAGTGCCCAGTGCCAGTTCCTGTTTGTTGCATGCTTTTTTTGTTTCGCAGTAAATCCATATCAAACGGAGTCCAAACGGGATAAAAACTGACGAAGATTTTTTTTGGAATATTTGTGATTTTTGGGAAGAAAAATCAACGCGAGACGATGCCCGAGGGGGCCACGAGGCAGGGGGCGTGCCCCAGGGGGGCAGGCGCGCCCTGGGCCCTCGTGGCCACCCCATAAGGCGGTTGATGCCCTTCTTTCGCCGCAAGAAAGCTAATATCCGGATAGAGATCGTGTTGAAATTTCAGCCCAATCGGAGTTACGGATCTCCGGGAATATAAGAAACGGTGAAAGGGCGGAATCTAGGAACGCAAAAACAGAGAGAGACAGAGAGACAGATCCAATCTCGGAGGGGCTCTCGCCCCTCCCATGCCATGGAGACCAAGGACCAGAGGGGAAACCCTTCTCCCATATAGGGAGGAGGTCAAGGAAGAAGAAGAAGAAGGAGGGGGGCTCTCTCCCCCTCGCTTCCGGTGGCGCCGGAGTGCCACCGGGGGCCATCATCATCACCGCAATCTTCACCAACAACTTCACCGCCATCATCACCAACTCTTCCCCCCTCTATGCAGCGGCGTAGCCCCTCTTTTACCCGTTGTAATCTCTACTTAAAAATGGTGCTCAACGCTATATATTATTTCCCAATGATGTATGGCTATCCTATGATGTTTGAGTAGATCCGTTTTGTCCTATGGGTTATTTGATGATCGTGATTGGTTTGAGTTGCATGTTTTATTATTAGTGCTGTCCTATGGTGCTCTCCGTGTCGCGCAAGTGTGAGGGATTCCCGCTGTAGGGTTTGCAATATGTTCATGATTTGCTTATGGTGGGTGGTGTGAGTGACAGAAGCACAGACCCGAGTAAGTAGGTTGTTTACGTATGGGATAAAGAGGACTTGATACTTTAATGCTATGGGTTGGGTTTTACCTTAATGATCTTTAGTAGTTGCGGATGATTGCTAGAGTTCCAATCATAAGTGCATATGATCCAAGTAGAGAAAGTATGTTAGCTTATGCCTCTCCCTCATATAAAATTGCAATAATGATTACCGGCCTAATTATCGATTGCCTAGGGACAAATAACTTTCTCGTAACAACAAGCTCTCTACTAAAACTAATTTAGTTGTGTCTTTATCTAAACAACCCCTACTTTTTATTTACGTACTCTTTATTATCTTGCAAACCTATCCAACAACACCTACAAAGTACTTCTAGTTTCATACTTGTTCTAGGTAAAGCGAACGTCAAGCGTGCGTAGAGTTGTATCAGTGGTCGATAGAACTTGAGGGAATATTTGTTCTACCTTTAGCTCCTCATTGGGTTCGACACTCTTACTTATCGAAAGAGGATACAATTGATCCCCTGTACTTGTGGGTTATCACCAACCCCTATGAATAAGTTTACAAGGTCACAGAACCCGCAAGCTGATCACCAAAACATACATCAAGTAGATCACGTGAATATCCCATTGTCACCACATATAAGCATATGCAAGACATACATCAAGTGTTCTCAAATCGTTAAAGACTCAATCCGATAAGATAACTTCAAAGGGAAAACTCAATCCATTACAAGAAGGTAGAGGGGGAGAAAACATCATAAGATCTGACTATAATAGCAAAGCTTGTGGTACATCAAGATCGTGCCAAATCAAGAACATGAGAGAGGGAGATCAAACACATAGCTACTGGTACCTACCCTTAGCCTCGAGGGTGAACTACTCCCTCCTCGTCATGGAGAGCGCCGGAATGATGAAGATGGCCACCGGTGATGATTCCCCACTCCGGCAGGGTGCCAGAACAGGGTCCCGATTGATTTTTGGTGGCTACAGAGGCTTGCGGCGGCGGAACTCCCGATCTAGGTTTCTTTTCGGGGGTTTATGTATTTATAAGAATTTTTGGCGTCAGTTTCACGTCAGGTGGGTCCACGAGGGGCCCATAAGGACGGAGGGCACGCCCAGGGGGTAGGGCGCGCCCTCCACCCTTGTGGAGGCCTCGTGGCTCTTCTGGCCCAACTCTTTTGCTTCGGGGGCTTCTTCTGGTCCATAAAAAATCACTGTAAATCTTCAACTCATTTGGACTCCGCTTGATATTCCTTTTCTGCGAAACTCAAAAAGAAGGACAAAACAGAAACTGGCACTGGGCTCTAGGTTAATAGGTTAGTCCCAAAAATCATATAAAATAGCATATAAATGCATATAAAACATCCAAGATAGATAATATAATAGCATGAAACAATAAAAAAATTATAGATACGTTGGAGACGTATCAGGGCTATTATTGATTGCAACAAAAGCAAGGTCACTTTTCATATCAATGGTAATGAGCATACGGTCCACTTTCCGAAGAAACAATTTCAAGTGAAAGGTGTTAATGTTATTGAAAAGACTCTGACAATTACTGTTGAAAGTTTTCAACTCCCTCTACCTACTGTCAAAAAGAAATATGGAACACTTATTGTTGGGGAGATACATCCCCGTTGAGGTAACTTAGTGTTTTACGAAAATTCTTCGGATTCATGCTAATCGAAAATGGTTGTTAATAAGACTTGATCAACCTTATTAATGGATTATTTTCTAGAGGCATGGGTACGATGAATTTAGTAGGCACAACCTTCTGTACCCACTTTTATTTTTTCTATTATTTTTAGTTAAATACAACAAAATGCCATGAATATTCTGTTTTCTGAATTATCTGTGCAATAAAAAAGTGCCCAAAAATGAAAGTGCTCAAAATGACCTGAAATTTTAACACGATTTTCTCTCTCTGAATATTTGAGAATTTCTAGTACTGAAAACACCATAGCGGGGTGCCCCAAGTGCTCACTAGGCACCATGGCGTGCCCTGGTGGGTAGTGGGCCCCACAAGTACCCCCTCACTCTCTCCCATACCTCACGTCGTCACTCACCTCTTGAAAAAATCACTCTAGCTCTCTCTCTCTCTCTCTCTCTCTCTCTCTCTCTCTCTCGTGTTCTTGCTCCCAAAGCTAAGATTTTTGATCTCTTTGCTCGGGGTTCCGTTTCCGAAACTGTTTTGGGCGATTGCTTCTTGGTATGTGACTCCTCCATTGCTCGAATTAGTTTTTGTTTTAGTGGTTTATATTTTGAGTAATTAGCTACTCTTGGTGCTATTGTAAATGAGCTTGCATGTTACATTCTTTGAGCTCCAAGTAGTTTGAATGCTTGATATAGGCTCTGGACATCCATATGAGTAGTTACTATCAGTTTTGTGAAGTTTTGATGACATCATTTTGTGACCCAATTTTTTTCCAGAAATTGTTCACAGATAAACTGCACATCTTTAGGAGGAGTTCTTCAAGGTGGAGGTCCTCGGAGGCATCGTCGAGCGAGAGTTCGATACATCAAGCCTATGTTGAACCAAGGGCAAGCTTGGTGCGGGATACCGACACCAGACCGTGCCTATGGCCGTGTGACGAGTTCATGATAGGAGCGGGTATTAAAGAAGAATTTGATCAGTATGTCTACAACACCGAGCTCGCTCCCTTCATTGCAGATAACTATGTCCAGCATTACAACCTTACTGACTTGTTCACCAAACAATTTAAGTATCATTCTCATGATTCTAGAGTCTCATTTTTCCTTTATGATAGAACCTATAGTATGCCTTTAGAAGAATTCTGTGATGCATGCAAAATTCCATACTGGGGTTCATTAGACTAACCACCAAAATCTGAGTATGAAATGTTCTTGAGCAACCTTTGTTGTGGTGAGGATGGGGGGGTTGCACAAGCTAGAATAAAAGGCATACAATTCCCCTCCATCCTTTACTTTGCACTCTTTAATGGCAAATGCGTCATGGGTAAACAAGCTTACAATGCCACCGCAAGGTCTGCAATGAACTACTCACGCATCATCGGGGAGGCACCAATGAGGATGATGAACCCCTCCATGATGGTGTCTAGATTGGATCTGGTGTTTCTGGAACTTGCGGCGGCTGGAATTGTGTTTTGTTGACTCCCCTAGGGTTTTTGGATTTTCAGGGTATTTATAGAGCAAAGAGGCGGTAAGGGAGGCGGCCGAGGTGGGCACAACCCACCAGGGCGCGCCTGGGCCCCCAGGCGCTCCTAGGTGGGTTGTGCTCCCCTCGGAGCCCCCCTCTGGTACTTCTTTGGCCCATCGTGTGTCTTCTAGTCTAGAAAAAATCTCCAAAAAGTTTTGTTGTGTTTGGACTCCGTTTGGTATTGATTTTCTGCGAAGTAAAAAACAAGCAACTGGCACCGGGCACTATGTCAACAGGTTAGTCCCAAAACATGATATAAAGTTGCTATAAAATGATTGTAAAACATCCCAAAGTGATAATATAACAGCATGGAACAATAAAAAATTATAGATACGTTGGAGACGTATCAGCATCCCCAAGCTTAATTCTTGCTCGTCCTCGAGTAGGTAAATGATAAAAACAGAATTTTTCATGTGGAATGCTACCTATCATGTTCATCACATATTATTTCTTTTGTAGCATGGACATTTGAACTTTTATATGATTCAAAGCAATAGCCTAGTTTTGACATGAAGATTTCAATACTCAATCATATCAACAAGCAACCATGTCTTTCAAAATATCAACACTAAAGCAAGTTATCCCTAGCCCATTATGCTCAATCATTGATCCATTCATGAAACACACTCGCATATTAGCTACACCTAATGCTCAAGTACGATCGTAGTGCCCCTTAGTTGGTGCTTTATAAGAGAATATGGAGACTCAAATAAAAAATTGCATAGAGTAAATAGAAAGGCCCTTCACAGAGGAAGTAGGGATTTGTAGAGGTGTCAGAGCTCAAAGCAGAAAAAGATAGACATAAAACATTTTGGGTGGCATGCTTTTCCTGTCAACGAAAATGATCGAGTAGTTCCCAATACTTTCCATGCCAGATAGATCATAGGCGGTTCCCAAATAGAAAATAAATTGTATTCCTTTTTCCACCATACTTTTACATTCCACAGCTAACCGTATCCACGGGTGCCGTCCATACCAACACTTTCCAAGGAATTTATTATTTGACAACATAAAGTAAATTCATTTTTCATTTCGGGACTGGGCATCCCTAATACATTTGCCGTACTCTCGTGCAATGACAAGTGAATAAACACTCATCTTTAGAATAATACATCTAGCATGGAAAAATATAAGCTACCCCCTACCGTTTCATGAGCGGTACGAGCACACAAAAACGAAATTTATTTTGAAAATTAGAGATGGAACATACAAATTTGCTTAGAATGGCACGGAAATACCACATATAGGTAGGTATAGTGGACTCATATGGAAAAATTGGGTTTAAGGATTTTGGATGCACAAGTAGTAATCCCGCTTAGTACAAGTGAAGGCTAGCAAAAGATTGAGAGAAGCATCCAACCAAGAAACGAAAAATCTCATAAGTGAGCATTAAGCATAACTAACACCGAATAATGCACCACAAGTAGGATATAATTTCATTGCATAACTATTGACTTTCATGCTTGCATAGGGAATCACAAACCTTAACATCAATATTCTTACTAAACAATAATTACTCATCAACATGACTCACATATCACTATCATCATATCGCAAAACTATTACAAAGAATCAAGTGTATTTTGTCCAATGATCTTCATGAAAGTTTTATTATATTCCTCTTGGATATCTATCACTTTGGGACTAATTCCATAAGTTGCTTTTGATAGCTCAAACAAATCTAAGTGAAGATGAGCATAAAAATTTTCTTCTCTCAAAACAATTTAAGTGAAGCATGAGAGAATTTATTAAAAAAATACTAACTATCAAACAAATCTGAGTGAAGCATGAGAACATTTCTTCAAAAGTATTAAAGCACACCGTGCTCAAAAAGATATAAGTGAAGCACTAGAGTAATTCCATAGCTCAAAAAATTTAAGTGAAGCACATAGAGCAATTCTAACAAATCATAGCATAATTTTGGCTCTATCTAATAGGTGTGTCTAGCAAGGATAGATGAAACAAACTAGAAAGCAAAACAAGCAAAGACTCATATAATACAAGATGCTCCAAGCAAAACTCATGATATGTGACGAATAAAAATATAGCTCCAAGTGAAATACCGATGGTTGTTAGAAGAAAGAGGGGATGCCACTTGGGGCATCCCCAAGCTTAATTGCTTGTCCCTCTTTGGATAATAATTTGGGGTGCCATGGACATCCCCAAGCTTAGGCTCTTCTTACTCCTTATTCCTTCACCCATCGTGATCTTACCCAAAACTTGAAAACTTCAATCACACAAAACTCAACAAAACCTTCTTGAGATCCGTTAGTATAACAAAACAAATCACTACTCTAAGTACTGTTGCAAACACATTCATATTTATTTTTGCATTATATACATTGTATTCCAACTTTACCATGGCTTATACCCTCCAATACAAACCATAGATTCATCAAAATAAGCACACAATGCAAAGAAAACAGAATCTGTCAAAAACAGAACAGTCTATAGTAATCTGAAAACTTCAAATACTTCTGTAACTCCAAAAATTCAGAAAAATTAGGAAAATGTGGGAAATTTGTATATCAATCTTGTGTACAAAATTCAGTATTTTATCGCGCTTCTGTGATTAACTAAAATTATTTTACTGGGCGCAAAAGTTTCTATTTTTCAACAAGATCAAATCAACTATCACCCAACATGATCCCAAAGGCTTTTTTTGGCACAAACACTAATTAAAACATAAAAACACAATCATAAGAGTAGTATAACTTTGCAAACACTCAAGAACAGAAAGAAAAAGACAAAAATATATTTTATTCATTGGGTTGCCTCCCAACAAGTGCTATTTTTTAGGTCCATTTGCATTTCTGTCCCTAACTCGAACCACCTAATCAGATATACCCCTAATTCGAAAGCCTGCTCAAATTTTCCCCTCCGCCGTTAGGTGCCCTTATAGAAATGCCTTTTTGCGCCGTTACCGTCTGGTCAAACAGCTTTGACCGTCCTGAAAAAATAGCAAAAAAAATCTAAAAAATCTAAAATTTTGTGAGATCGAAGATACTCATGTGCCCAAGGTGTGTGCAAATTTTCGTGCTATTTGGACATTCCAGGAGCTCGTGGCGAGGAAAAAAGTTAATCTGCACGCTTGTGAACAATAAATTTGAAATAAAATAGCAAAAAAAATAAAAAAAATATGAAATTTTTTGGCATCAAAGTGGCTTGGGTGCACAAGGTGCTTGCAAGTTTTTGTGATCAAATGACATGCGAGGAGCTCTAGCAAGAAAAAACAAAATAGTCATTTTTTCCCAAGTTTTTTCCTGAGCCAAATTTTGTTTTTTTCTCCACAAGCCCCTCCAATGTCCAAACACAACAAAAATTTGCACGTAGCTTGCAGACCCGAGCCTCTTTGATGCCAAAAAATTTCATATTTTTTTGAATTTTATTACTATTTTTTTGAATATACTGTTCATAGGCTTACATATTTATTGTTTTTTCTCTGACATGAGCTCTTGGAATGTACGAACAGCACGAAACTTTGCACGGACCTTGCGAACCTGAGTATCTTTGATCCCACAAATTTTCAGATTTTTTAGAAGTTTTTGGCTATTTTTTTCAAGATGGTCAAAGCCCTTTGACCGGCTTTGACCTGCTTTGACCGGACGGTAACGGCACAGAAGGGTATTTCTATAAGTGCACCTAATGGCGGAGGGGCAAATTTGAGCAGGCTTTGAAATTAGGGGTAAATCTGAGAGTGGGCGCATATTAGGGGCATAGATGTAAATGTCCCATCTTTTTATGCCCCCAGCTAGGTAAAATACATTGATCTAAGTGTTATCATATTTCTTCTTATTCTTCATGGATGTGTTCTTATTAGGAGGTTTTGCAAAAATAACTTGAAACACATTATCCATAGAAATTTTAGCATTATTAAGTTGCCCGTCTATGTATCCCCTTTGATTTCCAGCAACAATCCAAGAATAGTGTTCATTAACATCATTAAAAACTTGTTGGATTATATGTAAAACAGGGATTTCCTTTTTAAGACTGTCATAATTTTTTTGATTATTTCCAAGCAAATGCCTCAACATATAATCACTATTATAAAGGATCTCATTTATCACCGGTTTTTCATGGCTCATCCCATAAAATTCAAAAATTTCCCTAGCTTCCCGTACTATATAGTCAAATTCATTCATAAGAACAAGGGTAGCTAGCTTTTTAGCCTTAGGATCCTTTATAACGGGTGGCTCGTAAAACAATCTTTGCATGCTAGGATGGGTACGGATAAATCTATTTTCAAGTTTCAGAACTAGTGCTGAAATAGCCTTGGCATAATATTTGGTTATTTTAAGTATGGGAGCATCATCAAGAGTCAAATTTCCAACACAATTGAAAAATTCCTGAAAATATGTTCTTTTCTCATAACGTTCCCTTGTCCCAAACAAAAGTTTTAGCATCCAGATTGTCAGATCATCCAATTTTAGGAGTTAGGCCATCATCTGTTTCTGCCATACCAAAGTCACTCATGATGACATGTTCAAGCAAATAAGAGATCTGACGAGAAGACGGCGAACGAAAAAGAGGGCGAATAAAACTACATTTTTTGTGAAGTGGGGGAGATGAAAACGAGAGGCAAATGGCAAATAATGTAAATTGCAAGGAGATGAGATTTGTGATTAGGAACCTAATAGGTGTTGATGATGTCTCCCCGACAACGGCGCCAGAAATTCCTTTTGATGTGGCTTGAACTACATCGGTATTTCCCCAAAGAGGAAGGGATGATGCAGCACAACTACGGTAGGTATTTCCCTCAGTGATGAGACCAAGGTTATCGAACCGGTAGGAGAACCACACAACACTATGTAAACGGTACCTGCACACAAAGAACAAATACTTGCAACCCGACGCGTAAGAGGGGTTGTCAATCCCTCCCGGGTAAAAGATAGATTGGTTTGTAGTAGATTGGATAAATAGATCTCGCGGAAATGCAAAATAAAATAAATAACAAAAAATTGCAGCAAGGTATTTTTGGGTTTTTGGAATAATATATCTAAAAATAAAAGCGAATAAAAATGGATCTCGAAGGCAAATATGATAAAGAATAGACCCCGGGGCTGTAGATTTCACTAGTGGCTTCTCTCGAGAAAAATAACATACGGTGGGTAAACAAATTATTGTTGGGCAATTGATAGAACTTCAAATAATTATGATGATATCTAGGCAATGATCATTATATATGCATCACGTCCAAGATTAGTAGACCGACTCCTGCTTGCATCTACTACTATTACTCCACACATCGACCACTATCCAGCATGCATCTAGTGTATTAAGTTCATGGAGAAAACGGAGTAATGCAATAAGAACGATGACATGATGTAGACATGATCTACTTTTCCTAACGCTTTTCCTCTTGTTTTGGACTCTAATTTGCATGATTTGAATGAAACTAACCCTGGACTGACTGTGACGCCTGGATATTTAAGCTACAGTAATTCCCTGATAATCATGCCGTGTCATCTTAGTTACTGTTGCTAATCTCATGTTAGTTCAAAACCGATTCAATATTCAAATTCAAAATCAAGTCAAACGATTAAAGTTTTCCAAAGTCAAAACTAAAATGTTGTAAAGGTATTAAATAAATCATGAATAATAATGGTGGAGAAACCTAAATTTAATAAAATGTTTAAGTGTTCAAAATAATTAAAATAGAGGTTTAAATATTAAAATAAATGCCTTTTGAATTTTATAAAATATTAAACTATTTTAATTTGGGATGAGAATTAATGTGGCAGTAGTATATTTAAAAGTACTAATTTAGGTGCTATTGATACTTTTTATAAAACTAAAATAAAAGAAGATTAAAAGTAAAACAGTAAAAGAAAAATAAATAAAAAGTAAAAACAAAACAAAAATAAAAGAGAAACCCCCCTCTCCCGCTGGGCCCTGGCCCAGCTGGCCTCTAGTCCAACCAGGAGGCCCACTCCACTCCTCCTTATCCCCCGGTCCACCCCTCCCTCCCCGCAAACCCTAGGCCTCACCCACTCTCTCCCGCACGATCCCACACTCTCCCCCGTTCCCTTCTCGCGCCGCCACCCACGACGCGCACACACACACGCCGACGCACGGAGGAGGGGCACTCCTGTTCGATCCCCTCCTTCTACACGCCCGCGCCCGATGGAAGCCACCACTCCGCTAGGGCCACCGCCAGCCGGCGCCGGGGCCGCCCCTTCCGGACACCTCCGCGCCCCTCCTCTCCCTCGCGCGGCTCCCGCCTGAGCCGTGGCCTCGCCTTGTCGCCGACCCCATGCCGTCGCCCATCGTCGCCATCACCATGTCGCCGGAATGCTTCCTCGCTGGATCTCCTCCCCACCGTGTATCGTCCCTGTCCTCCGCCTCGACAACCGATGCCCCGTGCCCTACGCCCTGCCGGTGAGTCCCTCGACCTCTGCCTCTCCTTTCTCCGTCGCACGCCCCGACGTTGTCCGCGCCTGTGGACCTCTCCACGCCCATGCTCCCCGCCGCGGCTCTCCTCGCCTTGCCGCTCTAGCCGCGCGGCCCCGCAATCCACCGTTGCGCCCACCGCGCCACTGACCACCTCGGCTCCCGCTGTCGTGCGCGCATGCGCCGGTCCACCGCTACCGCTGCCCGCTGTGTCCCGTAGCTCGTCAACCGCGCCCAGCCACGCAGTCCTGCACCCCCCGCTGGCCGCACCCCTGCCCTGCGGCCACTGCCGCCGCTCGCCTCCGCCCCGCCGCTGCCTGCTCACCGCCGCCGGCCCTCCTCCTCGCCCGCCGGCGCACATTCCCGTCTGTCGCCACGGGCCATCACTGCCCAGCGCCCGCGGCCGCCGTGCACGTCTGCTGCTCGCCCCGCGCCCGGCCACCACCTCCCCTCATGCTCGCCGCTGCGCCTCCCCTGCTCTTCGCTCCGGCCACCTGGCCGGCGCCGTGACCATCGGCGCCCCGCTAGTCTCGCCCCTGGCCTGGGCAGGCCGCCTAACGGGTGGGCCCCCCACTCGTAATCGCTGCGCCCAGCGCCCGTCGCCCGACCCACTAAGGCCTCTGTGCCACTGGACAAAGGGCCCCACGCCCAGAACGTTAAAAAAAGATTAAAAATAAAATAAATAAATAAATTTAATTGATTAATTAACTAACTAAATTAATTAACCTAATTAATCATGTTTAATTAACCTAAATAGCTAATTAACTTAATTGGCTTTTGTTAATTAATTGAACAGTCTATGACCAGTGGGACCCACATGTCAGTTTGACCTAGTCAACACCTGTGTTGACTGCCGACATCATGATGACGCCAGCAAGCACTATTCTGGATAATGTTGAATTAAAATAATTAAATAAATACTAAAAATGATTTAAATCTTTTAAAATTAATATAAAATAAACCATAGCTCGGATGGAAAAACTTTGTACATGAAAGTTGCTCAGAACGACGAGACGAATCCCGATACGCAGCCCGTTCGTCCGCCACACATCCCTAGCATAGAAAACACACAACTTCCCCCTCCAATTCAGTTGTCCAAAAAACGCGAAACACCGGGGATACTTTCCCGGATGTTTTCCCCCTTCGCCGGTATCACCTTGCTACCTCTTGAGCACTGCGTTGGTTTTCCCTTGAAGAGGAAAGGGTGATGCAACAAAGTAGCATAAGTATTTCCCTCAGTTTTTGAGAACCAATGTATCAATCTAGTAGGAGGCTACGCGCGAGTCCCTCGCACCTGCACAAAACAAATAAATCCTCGCAACCAACGCGATAAGGGGTTGTCAATCCCTACACGGTTACTTACGAGAGTGAGATCTGATAGATATGATAAGATAATATTTTTGGTATTTTTATGATAAAGATGCAAAGTAAAATAAAAGCAAAGTAAAAAGCAACGGAAATAACTAAGTGTTGGAAGATTAATATGATGAAGATAGACCCGGGGGCCATAGGTTTCACTAGTGGCTTCTCTCAAGAGCATAAGTGTTTTACGATGGGTGAACAAATTACTGTTGAGCAATTGACATAATTGAGCATAGTTATGAGAATATCTAGGTATGATCATGTATATAGGCATCACGTCCGAGACAAGTAGACCGACTCCTGCCTGCATCTACTACTATTACTCCACACATCGACCGCTATCCAGCATGCATCTAGAGTATTAAGTTCATAAGAACAGAGTAACGCCTTAAGCAAGATGACATGATGTAGAGGGATAAATTCATGCAATATGATAAAAACCCCATCTTGTTATCCTCGATGGCAACAATACAATATGTGCCTTGCTGCCCCTACTGTCACTGGGAAAGGACACCGCAAGATTGAACCCAAAGCTAAGCACTTCTCCCATTGCAAGAAAGATCAATCTAGTAGGCCAAACCAAACTGATAATTTGAAGAGACTTGCAAAGATAACCAATCATGCATAAAAGAATTCAGAGAAGATTCAAATATTGTTCATAGATAAACTTGATCATAAACCCACAATTCGTCGATCTCAACAAACACACCGCAAAAGAAGATTACATCAAATAGATCTCCACAAGAGAGGGGGAGAACATTGTATTGAGATCCAAAAAGAGAGAAGAAGCCATCTAGCTAATAACTATGGACCCGAAGGTCTGAGGTAAACTACTCACACTTCATCGGAAGGGCTATGGTGTTGATGTAGAAGCCCTCTGTGATCGATGCCCCCTCCGGCGGAGCTCCGGAACAGGCCCCAAGATGGGATCTCATGGATACAGAAAGTTACGGCGGTGGAATTAGGATTTTGGCTCCGTATCTGATCGTTTGGGGGTACGTAGGTATATATAGGAGGAAGGAGTATGTCGGTGGAGCAACAGGGGGGCCACGAGGGTGGAGTGCGCGCCTGGGGGGGGGGTAGGCGTGCCCCCTACCTCGTGGCTTCCCTATTGGTTGCTTGACGTAGGGTCCAAGTCTCCTGGATCTTGTTCGTTCCAAAAATCACGTTCCCGAAGGTTTCATTCAGTTTGGACTCCGTTTGATATTCCTTTTCTTCGAAACACTAAAATAGGCAAAAAAAACAGCAATTCTGGGCTAGGCCTCCGGTTAATAGGTTAGTCCCAAAAATAATATAAAAGTGTAATAAAGCCCAATAATGTCCAAAACAGAAGATAATATAACATGGAGCAATCAAAAATTATAGATACGTTGGAGACGTATCAAGCATCCCCAAGCTTAATTCCTGCTCGTCCGCGAGTAGGTAAATGATAAAAACAGAATTTTTGATGTGGAATGCTACTAGGCATAATTTCAATGTAATTCTTCTTAATTGTGGCATGAATATTCAGATCCGAAAGATTCAAGATAAAAGTTTAATATTGACATAGAAATAATAATACTTCAAGCATACTAACTAAGCAATTATGTCTTCTCAAAATAACATGGCCAAAGAAAGTTCATCCCTACAAAATCATATAGTTTAGTCATGCTCCATTTTCGTCACACAAGAATGCTCTCATCATGCACAACCCCGATGACAAGCCAAGCAATTGTTTCATACTTTAGTAATCTCAAACTTTATAAACCTTCACGCAATACATGAGCGTGAGCCATGGATATAGCACTATGGGTGGAATAGAGTGTAATGATGGAGGTTATGTGGAGGAGACAAAAAAGGAGAAAGTCTCACATCAATGAGGCTACTCAATGGGCTATGGAGATGCCCATCGATTGATGTTAATGCAAGGAGTAGGGATTGCCATGCAACGAATGCACTAGAGATATAAATGTATGAAAGCTCAACAAAACAAACTAGTGGGTGTGCATCCAACTTGCTTGCTCACGAAGACCTAGGGAACTTGAGGAGGCCCATTGTTGGAATATACAAGCCAAGTTCTATAATGAAAAATTCCCACTAGTATATGAAAGTGACAAAACAAGAGACTCTCTATCATGAAGATCATGGTGCTACTTTGAATCACAAGTGTGGAAAAAAGATAGTAGCATTGTCCCTTTTCATTTCTCTTTCTTTTTTCTATTTTTTGGGCCTTCTTTTTTTATTTGGCCTTTCTTTCTCCTTTTTTATTGGGACAATGCTCTATTAAATGATGATCATCACACTTCTATTTATTTACAACTCAATGATTACAACTCGATACTAGAACAAGGTATGACTCTATATGAATGCGTCCGGCGGTGTACCGGGATATGTAATGAACCAAGAGTGACATGTATGAAAGAATTATGAACGGTGGCTTTGCCACAAATACTATGTCAACTACATGATCATGCTAAACAATATGACAATGATGAACGTGTCATGATAGGTGGAAAGTTGCATGGCAATATATCTCGGAATGGCTATGGAAATGCCATAATATGTAGGTATGGTGGCTGTTTTGAGGAAGATATAAGGATGTTTATGTGTGACAGAGCGTATCATATCACGGGGTTTGGATGCACCAGTGAAGTTTGCACCAACTCTCAATGTGAGAAAGGGCAATGCATGGTACCGAAGAGGCTAGCAATGATGGAAAGGTGAGAGTGCGTATAATCCATGGACTCAACATTAGTCATAAAGAACTCACATACTTATTGCGAAAATCTACAAGTCATCAAAACCCAAGCACTACGCGCATGCTCCTAGGGGGATAGAGTGGTAGTAAAAGATCATCGCTCGTCCCCGACTGCCACTCATAAGGAGGACAAACAAAGAACACCTCATGTTTCAAATTTTTTACATAGCGTTTACCATACGTGCATGCTACGGGACTTGCCAACTTCAACACAAGCATTTCTCAAATTCACAACTACTCAACTAGCACAACTTTAATATCACTACCGCCATATCTCAAAACAATCATCAAGCATCCAACTTCTCTTAGTATTCAAAACACTCATAAGAAAGTTTTTACTAATCTTGAATACCTAGCATATTAGGATTATTTAAGCAAATTACCATGCTATTTAAGACTCTCAAAATAATCTAAGTGAAGCATGAGAGATCAATAGTTTCTATAAAACAAATCCACCACCGTGCTCTAAAAGATATAAGTGAAGTACTAGAGCAAAACTATATAACTCAAAAGATATAAGTGAAGCACATAGAGTATTATAATAATTTCCGAATCATGTGTGTCTCTCTCAAAAGGTGTGTACCGAAAATATGATTGTGGTAAACTAAAAAGAAAAGACTCAAATCATACAAGACGCTGCAAGCAAAACACATATCATGAGGTGAATAAAAATATAGCTCCAAGTAAAGTTACCGATGGAAGTAGACGAAAAGAGGGGATGCCTTCCGGGGCATCCCCAAGCTTTGGCTTTTTGGTGTCCTTAGATTATTTTGGGGGTGCCATGGGAATCCCCAAGCTTAGGCTCTTGCCACACCTTGTTCCATAATCCATCAATTCCTTACCCAAAACTTGAAAACTGCACAACACAAAACTTAATGTAGAAAATCTCGTGAGCTCCGTTAGCGAAAGAAAACAAAACACCACTTCAAGGTACTGTAATGAACTTATTCTTTATTTATATTGGTGTTAAACCTACTGTATTACAACTTCTCTATGGTTTATAAACTATTTTATTAGCCATAGATTCATCAAAATAAGCAAACAACACACGAAAAACAGAATCTGTCAAAAACAGAACAGTCTGTAGTAATCTGTAGCTAGCGCAAGATCTGGAACCCCAAAAATTCTAAACTAAATTGCTGGACGTGAGGAATTTATCTATTAATAATCTGCAAAAATAATTAACTAAATATCAATTTCCAAATAAAAATGGCAGCATTTCTCGTGAGCGCTAAAGTTTCTGTTTTTTACAGCAAGATTAACAAGACTTTCCCCAAGTCTTCCCAACGGTTCTACTTGGCACAAACACTAATTAAACACAAAAAACACAACCAAAATAGAGGCTAGATAAATTATTTATTACTAAACAGGAGCAAAAAGCAAGGAAAAAATAAAATTGGGTTGCCTCCCAACAAGCGCTATTGTTTAACGCCCCTAGCTAGGCATAAAAAGCAAGGATAGATCTAGGTATTGCCATCTTTGGTAGGCAATCCATAAGTGGCTCTCATAATAGATTCATAAGGTAATTTAATTTTCTTTCTAGGGAAGTGTTCCATGCCTTTCCTTACCGGAAATTGGAATCTAATATTTCCTTCCTTCATATCAATAATTGCACCAATCATTCTAAGGAAAGGTCTACCAAGAATAATAGGACATGAAGGATTGCAATCTATGTCAAGAACAATAAAATCTACGGGCACATAGTTCCTATTTGCAACAATAAGAACATCATTAATTCTTTCCATAGGTTTCTTAATAGTGGAATCCGCAAGGTGCAAGTTTAAAGAACAATCATCAAAATCGCGGAAACCTAATAAACCACACAAAGTCTTTGGAATCGTAGAAACACTAGCACCCAAATCACACAAAGCATAGCATTCATGATCTTTAATTTTAATTTTAATAGTTGGTTCCCACTCATCATAAAATTTTCTAGGGATAGAAACTTCCAACTCAAGTTTTTCTTCATAAGATTGCATCAAAGCATCAACGATATGTTTGGTAAAAGCTTTATTTTGACTATAAGCATGAGGAGAATTTAGCACGGATTGCAACAAGGAAATACAATCTATCAAAGAGCAGCTATAATAATTAAATTCCTTGAAATCCAAAATAGTAGGTTCATTAACATCTAGAGTTTTGATCTCTTCAATCCCACTTTTATCAAATTTAGTATCAAGATCTAAAAACTTCGAATTTTTGAAACGCCTTCTAGGTAAAGGTGGATCATATTCAGTACCATCATTATCAAGATTCATATTGCAAAACAAAGATTTAATAGGGGACACATCAATAACTTTTAGATCTTCATCTTTATTTTCATGGAAACTAGAAGAACACGCTTTTATAAAGCAATCTTTCTTGGCACGCATCCTAGCGGTTCTTTCTTTGCACTCATCAATGGAAATTCTCATGGCTTTGAGAGACTCATTGATATAATGCTTAGGTGGAATAGATCTAAGTTTCAAAGAATCAACATCGAGAGAAATTCTATCAACGTTCCTAGCCAACTCATTAATCTTAAGCAATTTTTCTTCAATCAGAGCATTAAAATTCTTTTGCAAAGTAATAAATTCTTTAATATTAGATTCAAAATCAGAGGGCATCTTATTATAATTTCCATAAGAATTGTTGTAGGAATTACCATAATTATTAGAGGAATTGCTAGGATAAGGCCTAGGATTAAAGTTTCCTCTATACGCATTGTTACCAAAATTGTTCCTACCAACAAAATTCACATCCATAGATTCATTATTATTCTCAATCAAAGTAGACAAAGGCATATCATTAGGATCAGAAGAAACAATTTTATTAGCAAATAATTTCATAAGTTCATCCATCTTTCCACTCAAAACATTAATTTCTTCTATCGCATGCACTTTCTTATTAGTGGATCTTTCAGTGTGCCATTGAGAATAATTAACCATAATATTATCTAGGAGTTTAGTAGCTTCTCCTAAAGTGATTTCCATAAAAGTGCCTCCCACGGCCGAATCTAAAAGATTTCTAGAAGCAAAATTCAATCTGGCATAAATTTTTTGTATAATCATCCACAAATTCAAACCATGAGTAGGGCAATTACGTATCATTAATTTCATCCTCTCCCAAGCTTGTGCAACATGTTCATGATCAAGTTGCTTAAGATTCATAATATCGTTTCTAAGAGAGATGATCTTAGCGGGAGGAAAATAATTAGAGATAAAAGCATCTTTGCACTTATTCCAAGAATCAATACTATTTTTAGGCAAAGCCGAAAACCAAGCTTTAGCACGATCTCTAAGCAAAAAAGGAAATAGCTTCAATTTAACAATATCATTGTCCACATCTTTCTTCTTTTGCATATCACACAAATCAACGAAGCTATTTAGATGGGTAGCGGCATCTTCACTAGGAAGGCCGGAAAACGGAACTTTCATGACAAGATTCAGCAAGGCAGCATTAATTTCACAAGATTCAGCATCGGTAAGAGGAGCAATCGGAGTGCTAATAAAATCATTGTTGTTGGTATTGGTAAAGTCACACAATTTAGTGTTATCTCGAGCCATCGTGACAAGCAAGCAATACAACACACAAGCAAACAAGAAATGTGCAAAAAAGGCAAATAGAGAAAGAGAGGGGGGATAGAGAGAGAGAGGGCCAATAAAACGGCAAGGGTGAAGTGGGGGAGAGGAAAACGAGAGGCAAATGGCAAATAATTTAATGCGGGAGATAAGGGTTTGTGATGGGTACTTGGTATGTTGACTTTTGCGTAGACCTCCCCGGCAATGGCGCCAGAAATCCTTCTTGCTACCTCTTGAGCACTGCGTTGGTTTTCCCTTGAAGAGGAAAGGGTGATGCAGCAAAGTAGCATAAGTATTTCCCTCAGTTTTTGAGAACCAAGGTATCAATCCAGTAGGAGGCTACGCGCGAGTCCCTCGCACCTGCACAAAACAAATAAATCCTTGCAACCAACGAGATAAGGGGTTGTCAATCCCTACACGGTCACTTACGAGAGTGAGATCTGATAGATATGATAAGATAATATTTTTGGTATTTTTATGATAAAGATGCAAAGTAAAATAAAAGCAAAGTAAAAAGCAACGGAAATAACTAAGTGTTGGAAGATTAATATGATGAAGATAGACCCGGGGGCCATAGGTTTCACTAGTGGCTTCTCTCAAGAGCATAAGCGTTTTACGGTGGGTGAACAAATTACTGTTGAGCAATTGATAGAATTGAGCATAGTTATGAGAATATCTAGGTATGATCATGTATATAGGCATCACGTCCGAGACAAGTAGACCGACTCCTGCCTGCATTTACTACTATTACTCCACACATCGACCGCTATCCAACATGCATCTAGAGTATTAAGTTCATAAGAATAGAGTAACGCCTTAAGCAAGATGATATGATGTAGAGGGATAAATTCATGCAATATGATAAAAAACCCCATCTTGTTATCCTCGATGGCAACAATACAATATGTGCCTTGCTGCCCCTACTGTCACTGGGAAAGGACACCGCAAGATTGAACCCAAAGCTAAGCACTTCTCCCATTGCAAGAAAGATCAATCTAGTAGGCCAAACCAAACTGATAATTCGAAGAGACTTGCAAAGATAACCAATCATGCATAAAAGAATTCAGAGAAGATTCAAATATTGTTCATAGATAAACTTGATCATAAACCCACAATTCGTCGATCTCAATAAACACACCGCAAAAGAAGATTACATCGAATAGATCTCCACAAGAGAGGGGGAGAACATTGTATTGAGATCCAAAAAGAGAGAAGAAGCCATCTAGCTAATAACTATGGACCCGAAGGTCTGAGGTAAACTACTCATACTTCATCGGAAGGGCTATGGTGTTGATGTAGAAGCCCTCCATGATCGATGCCCCCTCCGGCGGAGCTCCGGAACAGGCCCCAAGATGGGATCTCGTGGATACAGAAAGTTACGGCGGTGGAATTAGGGTTTTGGCTCCGTATCTGATCGTTTGGGGTATGCAGGTATATATAGGAGGAAGGAGTACGTCGGTGGAGCAACATGGGGCCCACGAGGGTGGAGGGCGCGCCTGGGGGGGGGGGTAGGCACGCCCCCTACCTCGTGGATTCCCTGTTGGTTGCTTGACGTAGGGTCCAAGTCTCCTGGATCTTGTTTGTTCAAAAATCACATTCCTGAAGGTTTCATTCCGTTTGGACTCCGTTTGATATTCCTTTTCTTCGAAACCCTAAAATAGGCAAAAAACAGCAATTCTGGGCTGGGCCTCCGGTTAATAGGTTAGTCCCAAAAATAATATAAAAGTGTATAATAAAGCCCAATAATGTCCAAAATAGAAGATAATATAGCATGGAGCAATCAAAAATTATAGATACGTTGGAAACGTCACACCTCCTACTGCGTTAGGGCACACCTAGCACCGTTAACTGCCATGTCATGCATCGATATGCTTCTGTTTGCATTGTATTCATTGTTTCTTCCCCCTCTTCTCTCCGGTAGGCTACGAGACTGACGCCACTGCTGGTGCCCCGATCGACTACGCTGTTGACGACCCCTCTTTCTTGCCAGAGCAACCAGGAAAGCACCCCCTTGATCACCAGATATCGCCTACTCTTCTCTCTACTTCTTGCATTAGAGTAGTGTAGCATGTTACTGCTCTCCGTTTATCCTATTCTGATGCATAGCCTGTCATTGTTGCTACAGTTATTGATACCTTACCTGCAATCCTAAATGCTTAGTATAGGATGTTAGTTTATCATTAGTGTCCCTACATTCTTGTTCGTCTGCCATGCTATACTATCGGGTCGTGATCACTCGAGAGGTGATCACGGGTATATACTTATATACATAATATATGATACTTGTGGTGACTAAAGTCGGGTCGGCTCGTAGAGTACCCGCGAGTGATTCACGGATTGGGTCCAAATGGACGTTTGTCCCGACGGCCCTCTGAGTGGATCTTTGTGGCGGAGCGACAGGGTAGGTTGAGACCACCTAGGAGAGAGGTGGGCCTGGCCCTGGTCAGCGTCCGCGGTTATTTCAAAATAACACGCTTAACGAGATCTGGGTATTTGATCTGAGTCTGGCCACTGGCCTATACGCACTAACCAACTACGCGGGAACAGTTATGGGCACTCGACGTCGTGGTATCAGCCGAAGCCTTCGTGACGTCAGCGACTGAGCGGCGCGCGCCGGGTTGGACTAGAACGCCTACTCTTGTATAAGGGAGGCTAGGTCTGCTTGCCGGCCGCGTACGCAACGTGCAGGTGTGCAATGGGCGATGGGCCCAGACCCTTGCGCCATAGGATTTAGACCGGCGTGCTGACCTCTTTGTTGTGCCTAGGTAGGGTTGCGACGTGTTGATCTTCTGAGGCCGAGCATGGCCCAGGAAAGTGTGTCCGGACAAAGGGGATCGAGCGTGTTGGGAAATGTGGTGCACCCCTGCAGGGAAGTTGATCTATTCGAATAGCCGTGTCCCTCGATAAAAGGATGACCCGGAGTTGTACCTTGACATTATGAAAACTAGAACCGGATACTAAATAAAACACACCCTTCCAAGTGCTAGATACAACCCGGTGATCGCTCTCTAACAGGGCGGCGAGGAGAGGATCGCTGGGTAGGAATATGATATGCAATGATACTTGGTGAACTTACCATCTACTCTCTTCTACATGTTGCAAGATGGAGGTTGCCAGAAGCATAGTCTTCGATAGGACTAGCTATCCCCCTCTTATTCCGGCATTCTGCAGTTCAGTCCACATATGCTACCCCCTTTTCCAGTTGATACCGATGCATACATATGTAGTGTAGCTCCTTGCTTGTGAGTACTTTGGATGAGTACTCACGGTTGCTTTTCTCCCCCCTTTTCCCCTTTTCTATACCCGATTGTTGCGACCAGACGTTGGAGTCCAGGAGCCAGACGCCACCGTCGACGACGACTCCTACTACACTGGAGGTGCCTATTACTACGTGCAGGCCGCTGACGGCGACTAGGAGTAGTTTAGGAGGATCCCAGGCAGGAGGCCTGCGCCTCTTTCGATTTGTATCCCAGTTTGTGCTAGCCTTCTTAAGGCAGACTTGTTACTTATGTATGTACTCAGATATTGTTGCTTCCGCTGACTCGTCTATGATCGAGCTCTTGTATTCGAGCCCTCGAGGCCCCTGGCTTGTAATATGATGCTTGTATGACTTATTTTATTTGTAGAATTGTGTTGTGATATCTTACCGTGAGTCCGTGATCTTGATCGTACACGTTTGCATGTATCATTAGTGTACGGTCAAACCGGGGGCGTCACACTGACGTTGTTTTTAGCAGAACTACCATGGTGTTGTTTTTGTGCAGAAATAAAAGTTCTCGGAACGGAACGAAACTTTGCGAGGATTTTTTATATCAATAAATAGAATGTCTGGAGCCAAGATCCACCGGAGGGGGGCACCTGGGTGGGCACAACCCACCAGGGCGCGCCCCCCCTCCTGGCGCGCCCAGGTGGGTTGTCCCCACCTGGTGGCTCCGCAGACCTTGAAACCCACGCTATAAAATCCTATTTTTCCAGAAAAAATGGAGGAGAAAGAATTATTGCGATCCACGAGACAGAGCCGCCGTCACCTCCTGTTCCTCATCGGGAGGCTAGATCTGGAGTCCGTTTCGGGCTCCGGAGAGGGGGGTCTTCGTTCTTCGTCATCACCAACCCTTCTCCATCGCCAATTCCATGATGCTCCCCACCAGGAGTGAGTAATTCCTTTGTAGGCTCACTGGTCGGTGAGGAGTTGGATGAGATTCATCATGTAATCTAGTTAGTTTTGTTAGGGCTTGATCCCTAGTATCCACTATGTTATGAGAATGTTGTTGCGATAACTTTGCCATGATTAATGCTTGTCACTTTGGGCCCGGGTGCCATGATTTCAGATCTGAACCATTTATGTTATCACCATTATATCCATGTTCTAGATCCGATCTTGCAAGTTATGGTCACCTACTACGTGTTATGATCCGGCAACCCTAGAGTGACAATAGTCGGGACCACTCCCGGTGATGACCGTAGTTTGAGGAGTTCATGTATTCACCGCGTGTTAATGCTTTGTTCCGGTTCTCTATTAAAAGGAGGCCTTAATATCCCTTAGTTTCCATTTGGACCCCTCTGCCACGAGAGGGCAGGACAAAAGATGCCATGCAAGTTCTTTCCATAAGCACGTATGACTATTTACGAAATACATGCCTACATTATATTTATGAATTGGAGCTAGTGCCATATCGCCCTAGGTTATGACTGTCACATGATGAATATCATCCAACAAATTACCGATCCAATGCCTACGAATTTATCTTATATTGTTCTTGCTAAGTTACTACTGCTATCGTTGCTATTGCACTTGCTATAAAACTATTGCTATCACAGTTACCGTTACCATTGCTGTTGTCACTATTATCAAAACTATCATATTACTTTGCTACTGATCATGTTGCTGCAGATAATTAATCTCTAGGTGTGGTTGAATTGACAACTCAGCTGCTAATACCTTCAAATATTCTTTGGCTCCCCTTGTGTCAAATCTATACATTTGGGTTGAATACTCTACCCTCGAAAACTGTTGCGATCCCCTATAGTTGTGGGTTATCAAGACCTTTTTCTGGCGCCGTTGCCGGGGAGCATAGCTATATTTGTTGAGTCACTTGGGATTATTATCAATTTATCACTATGAAGAATCCGAAGGATGCTAAGACTAAGATTTATCCGTCTAAGACGAGGGGAGGTAAGGAACTCCCATCCAGTTCTGCTTTAGATTCACCTTTTGTTATAAGTAAACTTGCAACACCACCACATGCTATTAATCCTGATATGTCACAAGTTATTGATGATGCTACTTCTGCTATGAGTTATACTTATGATGATGCTAGTACCTTGCTTGATGATAATGATGTGCCACTTGGTGATTATCTTGGTGAACAAATTGCTAGAGTAATTTAACGTGATGTTGTTGAATCTGATGATGAGCTTGAAGCTGAAAATCTTGAAACACCAAGTAGAACTAGACCTCCTAGATATGAATTTCCTAAGGTATCAGAAGGCTATGTTATGAATGAAGAGACAATTACTAGAGACATTCTTGCTTGTAAGGATAGAGATGATCTAGAGAAATTATTATGCAAGTATACAGAAAAATCTCTAAATGCTAGAATGCAATATGATCCTAAGTTTGCTACCTCACCTATCTTTATTGATGATAAGGATTATGAATTCTCTGTCAACCCAGAGTTAATCAGTTTGGTTGAATCTGATCCTTTCCATGGTTATGAAACTGAAACTGTTGTGGCACATCTTACTAAGTTGAATGACATAGCCACCCTTTTTACTCATGATGAGAAGACCCGTTATTACTTTATTCTCAAATTATTTCCATTCTCATTAAAGGGTGATGCTAAAGCTTGGTACAATACTCTTGCTCCTGGTTGTGTGCGTAGTCCCAGGATATGATTTATTACTTCTCTGAAAAATATTTTCCTGCTCATAAGAAACAAGCTGCCTTACAGGAAATATTTAACTTTGTGCAAATTAAAGAAGAGAGTCTCCCACAAGCTTGGGGAGGCTTTGCCAGTTACTTAATTCCTTGCCTGATCATCCTCTTAAGAAAAATGAAATACTTGATATCTTCTATAATGGACTAACCGATGCTTCTAGGGATTTCCTAGATAGTTGTGCTGGTTGTGTTTTTAGGGAACGAACTATTGGGAAAGATGAGGAATTATTGAATAACATATTGAAAAATATGATGATTGGACTCTTCCTGAACCACCGCCTAAACCCACTCCGAATAAGAGGGGTATATTATATCTCAATCCTGAAGATATGCAAGAGGCAAAGAAATCTATGAAGGAAAAAGGTATTAAAGCCAAGGATGTTAAAAATTTACCTCCTATTGAAGAAATGCATGGGCTTAATGCACCACCACTTCCTAAGGTGGCAGAGGTAAATTCTCTAATGAAGTTTAATGATAATGACAATCCTCATAATATGCACCCTAGCCAATGCCTTTATGAGTTTGAAAACTATATTAGAAAACAAGATCACTTCAATGCAAATGTTATGAAACAATTGAAATACAATTCTGATATGATTGCTCGCTTGAGTGACTTGTTATTTAGTATCTCAAATGATGTTAGAGGTGTTGGAAAGCATGCTTCTATGGTACAAACCCAGTTAGAACAAGTTGCTAAATCCCAAAGAGAGTTGCTAGATGAAATGAATAACAATATACACGACTTTGTTGTTAGAGTTGCAACTAGAGGAGGTAAAATGACTCAAGAGCCACTTTATCCTGAGGGACACCCAAAAAGAATTGAACAGGATTGACAAAGGAACAACACCACTACACCTAGTCCTTCTAAAAAGAAAAAGAAGAAGAAAAATGATAGGACTTTGCATGCCTTTAGTAAACCTAAAGTAGAAAAACCTCCTGATAATGAAGTCTCTATCTCTGATGCTGAAACTCAACCTGGCAGTGAACACTCGCCTTCTGATAATGAAAAGTTAATGATGAGGTTCATGAAGATAGTCAACCAAATAATGAAGAACCAGATAATGATGTTGAGATAGAACCACCACTTGATCTTGATAACCGACAACCTAAAAATAAAAGGTATGACAAAAGAGACTTTGTTGCTAGAAAACACAGTAAAGAAAGAGAACCGTGGGTTCAAAAACATATGCCCTTTCCACCTAAGTCAACTAAAAAGAAAGATAATGAAGAATTTGAACGCTTTGCTGAAATGCTGAGGCCAGTCTTTTTGTGTACTCGCTTGACTGATATCCTTAAAATGCCTCCTTATGCAAAGTATATGAAATACATCATCACCAATAAGAGAAAATACCAGAAGCTGAAATCTCCACCATGGTTGCTAATTATACTTTTAAGGATGGAGTACCTAAAAAACTTGGAGATCCGGGGATACCAACTATACCTTGCTCTATCAAAAAGAATTATGTGAAAACTACTTTATGTGATTTAGGAGCTGGTGTTAGTGTTATGCCTTTCTCTTTATATAAAAGAATAGATTTGAAAAAGCTCACACCTACTGAAATATCATTGCAAATGGCTGACAAATCTACTGCCATACCTATCGGTATCTATGAGGATGTGCCCATTATTGTTGCTAATGTTACTATTTTGACTGACTTTGTTATATTTGAGATGCCTGAGGACGACAACATGTTGATTATCCTTGGTAGACCCTTCTTGAATACTACAGGGGCTGTTATTGATTGCAATAAAAGCAAGGTCACATTTCATATCAATGGTAATGAACATGCGGTGCACTTTTCGAAGAAACAATTCCATTAGAATGGTATTAATGTTATTGAAAAATCTCCGACAATTACTATTGGAAGTTTTCAACTACCTCTACCTACTGTTCAAAAGAAATATGAAATGCTTATTGTTGGGGACATTCATATCCCCGTTGAGGTAACTTAGTGATTTATGGAAGTTCTTCGATTTCATGCTAATCGAAAGTGGTTGTTAATAAGACTTGATCAACCCTATTAATGGATCATTTTTGAGAGGTATGAAGTTGATGAATTTAGTAAACACTACCTTCTGTCCCTACCTTTTCTTTTCTGTTTTTATTAGTTAAATAAAATAAAATGCCATGTTTTGTCTGTTTTCTGAATTTCCCGTGCAATAAAAAAATGACCCAAAAATAAAAGTTCTCAGAATGCCCTGAAAATTTAATATGATTTTTTTCTGAATATTTAAGAATTTCTGGTGCAAATAATATCAGAGGGAGGTGCACCAGCTGGGCAAAACCCACCTAGGCACGCTAGGACCCCCAAGCGCGCCCTGGTGGGTTGTGGTCCCCACGTGGGCCCCTCACTTATCTCTTTACACCACACCATCACCAACCTCTAGAAAAAAATTCTCCATTGCTCTCTCTCTCTCTTCTATTCTTGCTCTCAAACCCGCGGATTTCGATCTCTTTGCTTGAAGCTCCGTTTTCGAAACTGTTTCGGGGGATTGTTGCTTGGTATGTGACTCCTTCGTTTGTCCAATTAGTTTTTGTTTTAGTGGTTTATATTTTGAATAATTAGCTACTCTTGGTGCTGCTGTAGATGAGCTTGCATGTTGAATTCTTAGATTTCCAAGTAGTTTGAATACTTGCTATGGCATCTATGTATCCCTATGAGTAGTTGCTATCAATCTTGTAAAGTTTTGTTGATAAATTTTTGTCACCCAAAATTTTTCAGAAAACTGTACGCGAGCATGATGAATCTATTTGGAAGGAGTTCTTTGAGGAGGAGATCCTCGGGGGCATCTTCTAGTGACAGCTCCGCTCGTCGGTGTTATGTTGAACCAAGTGAAAGTTCCATTCGAGATGCCGCCACCAAAACATGCCTATGGCCATGCGATGATTATATGGTGCGTGTGGGCCTTAAGGAGAAATTTGAGCAATATGTTCACAATGCCGGTCTCGGTCCCTACATTTCAGACAAGTGTGATCAGCACCACACTCTCACCGAATCATTTGTCAAAGGATTTAAATTTCATCCCCGTGAGTCTAGGGTGTCATTTAAACCGTATGAAAATCCATTTACCATATCACTAGAGAGATTTGCTCACCATTGCAAACTCCCATTCTGGGGTTCGCTTGACGAACCGCCAAGGGCTGAGTACCAATCATTCTTGACTTGTCTTTGCTACGTTGAGACGAGGGGAGTGATACAAGGTAGAGTAAAGAGCATTCATTTTCCCGCAATTCAATACTTTGCTTTATTCAATGGGAAATGTATTGTAGGCAAACAAGATTGTAGTACACTTTGTGCTCCAGACTTGAGCCTCATACGCACCGCTCTCACCGGTGATGGAATTTATAATCTTGGGGCAATTGTTGCATGCAGGTTACAACACAACGCTAATAGTGGCTATTTCTATGGTGGGATTTATGTCACACGTTTAGCAAGAGAGCTAGGTGTTTCACATTTGCCCTTTGACCCTATCCTATCCACGCAGTATTTAGACTTTGATGCTATGAAAAATCATAAGATCCTTAAAGGAGATATTCATAATTTCACCTATAACTTGTTGTTTAACCAAGCATCTGTTGTGCACACATATTTGCTTGCGCCTACTCTTTTTGATTATCACAACAAGGGAAGATATTTTGTTCTTGAGAGCGAGGCTCGAGCCCACAACGCGACAGTTGAGGCGGCATCCGCACCGAGAGCCTCCATGAGCCACACCGACTACTATCCAGGCTTCTGATCGACTGCCAAGTTAGGCCAAAATCCTAAGCTTGGGGGAGTACGTGTTTCCACCGACTTTATATTCATGTCCACTTATTCTAGTTGTCAGTATCTCCACTTTTTCATTGTATCATCCATGCTTAATTTTATTTTCTCACTTTCTTCTTGTGTGTTTTAAAAACCTTAGAAAAACCAAAAAATATTATTACTAGTTGTAGCTAGTTTACTTTCTATGCATGCTTAGTTATAGTACAAAAAAGAAAACCCAAAAAGATTTCCTTGTTCTTCTTTTGCTTGTTGGGATCTTTTCCTGTAAATAGTTTTTCTTGTTTTTGCTTTTCCCTTTTATTTGCTTGTTCAAGAAAACCAAAAAACTCCAAAAATATTTCGGTGTGTTTCTCTGAACTTATTTTACTTTTATTCGAGTCTTACTGAGGACAAGACCACGATGAAAATGTTGAGTGGCTCTCATATGCACTATTGTTGATCTAACAAAGAGCCCATTTTACCTTGTCTTCTCCTGTTGAATAAAATGTTTGCAGATTCTAGCTTAGTCCACGACACTCTTGCACTATTATTATTTTCACATCGTTTGGTCATGCAAGTGAAAGGCAATAATGACGATATTTGATGAACTAGCCGTGGCAGAGAGAAACTGGTATGAACTCGACTTGTTCTATTTTTGTAGATATGTTTAACCTAGTATACATGATTCAGCCCATTATGATTAAACATGTTTGCATTGACAATTAGAGATTATAGTTTCTCATGCCATGCATAAGTAGCTAGGAGTGGATAATGATTTATCTTGGATATCAACATTGCGTTAAAATGATTGTGATGTAGTATCATGATATGGTATCCTCCTCTGAATGTTCGAGTGGCTTGACTTGGCACATGTTCATGCATGTAGTTGAATCAAAACCAACATAGCCTCTATGATATTTCTGTTCATGGTGTTCATATGCTACTCATGCTAGTGTCCAATGTTACTTATGCATAATGCATGTTCATGACTGTTGTTGCTCTCTAGCTGGCCGCTTCTCAATCTAATTGCTAGCCTTCGCCTGTACTAAGTGGGAATTCTGCTTGTACATCAAAAACCTTGAACCCGAGTTATTCCAGATGAGTCCACCATACCTACCTATATGCGGTATTACCATGCCATCCTAAGTAATTTTGCATGTGCCACCTCTAAAAACTTCTAATAACTATCCTTTTTGTGTGCCCGGATCGTTCATGGAACGATAGGAGGTGGTCGGTATCTTCCATGCTAAGCGGGTTATTCTCAGGTCGAGTGTTTATTTACTCACCATCGCACAAGAAAAGGGCGGTAATAGGGATGCCCAGTCCCAAACCGCAAACAGAAAAAGCTTACAAATAATCAAACAAAAACTCCCAATGGAGTCAAAACCTTTACTTTTATCGCGTGGGAACCGCCACTAGCGTGCTTAGCATGGAATATATTGATAACTGATGGTCGTGAAGTAAACAAGAAGGGTGCACATCTCAAAATATTATTTACCTCTGTTTTAGAACTTGAGCTCTGACACCTCTGCAAATCACTGCTTCCCTTTGCGAAGGGACTATCTATTTATTTTTATGTTGTGTCATCACCTTCTAAAATAAGGAACCTGAGAGCACTGCTGTCCTGCTTATGTATTGTGTGTAGCTAATGTTGGGTGCATCATGGCTGGATCTTTTCTACCATGAATTACAATGTTTAGTCGTTGCTTGAACTTTGGAGGTGCTCTGCATTTATGTTTTGCGGTCTCAGAAAGGGCTAGCGAGATACCACTATTGTCATATTATATCATGGTTGTTTTGACAACATGTTGCTGTTTGAGATATCTTATTATTGGTCGCTAACTGATTATGTCATTGATATGAGTTAATATAATCTTTAAGAGTTATTGTCGGCATGGTTAGTTATAATAGTGGCTGAAACCTGGGTGTTGTTTAAGCTTATTTATGCAAACAAGAGCATAAGAGTTCGTAAAAGTTTTTCTTTTTCACTTTCAGTTTATCAACTGAATTGCTTGAGGACAAGCAAATGTTTAAGCTTGGGGGAGTTGATACGTCTCCAACGTATCTACCTTTCCTAACGCTTTTCCTCTTGTTTTGGACTCTAATTTGCATGATTTGAATGAAACCAACCCCAGACTGACGCTGTTTTTAGCAGAACTACCATGGTGTTGTTTTTGTGTAGAAATAAAAGTTCTCGAAATGGAACAAAACTTTGCGAGGATTTTTTATATCAATAAAGAGAATTTCTGGAGCCAAGATCCATCGGAGGGGGGCACCTAGGCGGACACAACCCACCAGGGCGC
This sequence comes from Triticum urartu, assembly GCF_056163025.1. Classification (NCBI taxonomy): domain Eukaryota; kingdom Viridiplantae; phylum Streptophyta; class Magnoliopsida; order Poales; family Poaceae; genus Triticum; species Triticum urartu. The sequence goes on along the minus strand of NC_141877.1, from coordinate 437,066,688 downwards.
GCCCCCCTCCTGGCGCCCAGGTGGGTTGTCCCCACCTGGTGGCCCCGCAGACCCTGAAACCTACGCTATAAAATCCTATTTTTCTAAAAAATGGGGGAGAAAGAATTATCGCGATCCATGAGACGGAGCCACCGTCACCTCCTCTTCTTCATCGGGAGGCCAGATCTGGAGTCCGTTTGGGGCTCCGGAGAGGGGGATCTTCGTTCTTCGTCATCACCAACCCTTCTCCATCGCCAATTCCATGATGCTCCTCACCGGGAGTGAGTAATTCCTTCGTAGGATCGCTGGTCGGTGAGGAGTTGGATGAGATTCATCATGTAATCTAGTTAGTTTTGTTAGGGCTTGGTCCCTAGTATCCACTATGTTCTGAGATTGATGTTGCTATAACTTTGCCATGCTTAATGCTTGTCACTTTGGGCCCGGGTGCCATGATTTCAGATCTGAACCGTTTATGTTATCACCACTATATCCATGTTCTAGATCCGATCTTGCAAGTTATAGTCACCTACTACATGTTATGATCCGGCAACACCGGCGTGACAATAGTTGGGACAACTCCCGGTGATGATCGTAGTTTGATGAGTTCATGTATTCACCGTGTGTTAATGCTTTGTTCTGGTTCTCTATTAAAAGGAGGCCTTAATATCGTTTAGTTTCCATTTGGACCCCGCTGCCACGGGAGGGTACGACAAAAGGTGTCATGCAAGTTCTTTCCATAAGCACGTATGACTATTTACGAAATACATGCCTACATTATATTTATGAGCTGGAGCTAGTGCCGTATCGGCCTAGGTTATGACTGTCACATGATGAATATCATCGAACAAATTACCAATCCAATGCCTACGAATTTATCTTATATTGTTCTTGCTAAGTTACTATTGCTATCGTTACTGTTGCACTTGCTACAAAACTATTGTTATCACTGTTACCGTTACCATTGTTGTTGTCACTATTATCAAAACTATCATATTACTTTGCTACTAATCACGTTGTTGCAGATAATTAATCTCCAGGTGTGGTTGAATTGACAACTCAGCTGCTAATACCTTCAAATATTCTTTGGCTCCCCTTGTGTCGAATCTATAAATTTGGGTTGAATACTCTACCCTCGAAAACTGTTGCGATCCCCTATACTTGTGGGTTATCAATAGACCCCATCTTGTTATCCTCAATAGCAACAATACATACGTGTCAGGTCCCCTTCTGTCACTGGGATTGAGCACCGTAAGATTGAACCCATCACAAAGCACCTCTTCCCATGGCAAGAAAAATCGATCTAGTCGGCCTAACTAAACCAAAGATTCGAAGAAGAAATACGAGGCTATAAGTAATCATGAATATAAGAGATCAAAACTCAAATAACTTTCATGGATAAAATAGATCTGATCATAAACTCAAAGTTCATCAGATCCCAACAAACACACTGCAAAAAGAGTTACATCAAATAGTTCTCCAAGAGACCATTGTATTGAGAATCAAAAGAGAGAAAGGAAGCCATCTAGCTACTAACTATGGACCTTGAAGGTCTACAATGAACTACTCACGCATCATCAGAGAGGCACCAATGAGGATGATGAACCCCTCCGTGATGGTGTCTAGATTGGATCTGGTGTTTCTGGAACTTGTGGCGGCTGGAATTGTGTTTCGTCGACTCCCCTAGGGTTTTTGGATTTTCGGGGTATTTATAGAGCAAAGAGGCAGTGTGGGAGGCGGCCGAGGTGGGCGCAACCCACCAGGGCGCACCTGGGCCTCCAGGCACACCCTGGTGGGTTTTGCTCCCCTCGGAGCCCCCCTCTGGTACTTCTTTGGCCCATCATGTGTCTTCTGGTCCAGAAAAAATCCAAAAATTTTCGCTGCGTATGGACTCTGTTTGGTTTTGATTTCTTGGGAAGTAAAATACAAGCAAAAAACAGCAACTGGCACTATGTCAATAGGTTAGTCCCCAAAAATGTTATAAAGTTGCTATAAAATGATTGTAAAACATCAAAGAATGATAATATAAAAGCATGGAACAATCAAAAAATTATAGATAAGTTGGATACGTATCAATAGCCTCCACGATATTTATGTTCATAGTGTTTATATCCTACTCATTCTAGTATTCAATGTTAATTATTCATAGTGCATGATTATGACCGTTTTTGCTCTCTAGTTCATCGCTTCTCAACCTATTTGCTAGTCTTTGCCTGTACTAAGCGAGAATACTGCTTGTGCATCAAAATCCTTAAAAGTAAAGTTATTCCAGATGAGTCCACTATACCTACCTATATGTGGTATTACTCTGCCGTTCCAAGTAAATTTGCATGTGCCACCTCTAAAAATTCAAACGAACCTCTGTTTTGTGTGCCCATATCGCTCATGGAGCGACTGGGGCGGTCAGTATCTTCCATGCTAAGCAGGTTATTATCATGATGAGTGTTTATTCACTCGTCCTTGCACTAGAGGGGCTGGTAATCGGGATGCCTAGTCCCATAATCAAAATTACAATAATAATGAAACAAACTCCCTCAGACTGTTGATGGTATGGAGGGCACCCGAGGATTCGGCTAGCCATGGCTTGTGTTTGTTGGTGGAGGTGGAGTAAAATTTACCTTTTTTGCTTGGGAACTATCTAGTGTGTTTAGCATGGAAGATATAGATAACTCTTGGTCATAACATTGACAGGAAAGGTATACCTCCCAAAATTATATTTATCTCTGATTTAAGCTTTGAGCTCTCGCACCTCTGCAATTCCCTGCTTTCCTCTGCAAAGGGCCTATCTATTTACTTTTATGTTGAGTCATCACCTTCTCAAATAAGCACCAGTCCTGAGAGCATTGTTTTCATTCTCATGCATTGTGTATAGTTAATGTTGTGTGCATCATGACTGGATCTCTTCCACCATGAATTACAATGTTTACTCGCTGCTTGAACTTTGGAGGTGCTCTGTGTTTATGTCTTGCAATCTCAGAAAGGGGTAGCGAGATACCATTATTCTCATATTATATCATGATTGTTTTGACAAAGTGTTGGCATTTGAAATATTTATTATTGCTCGCTAGTTGATTATGCCATTGATATGAATAAATATAATTTCTAAGATTTATTGTTTGCATGGTTAGTCATGATCTTTGCTAAAAACCTAGGTATTATTTAAGCCTATATATGAACACAAGAAAAAAATAGGAGAGGAAGTTTCATCGCGTTTCATCTCTATAAATTATATCCAAACCTTGAGGCTCTGCTGACCCTAGTTCCAACTCTATAAATTCCTATTTCTCAAGAAAAAATAGGAGAGGAAGTTTCATCGTGTTTTACGATACGGAGCCACTGCCACCTCATGTTCTTCATCTGGAGGCCAGATCTGGAGTCCGCTCGGGGCTTCGAAGAGGGGGATCTTCCGTCTTCGTCACCATCAACCATCCTCCATCACCAATTTCACGATGCTCACTGCCAGGAGTGAGTAATTGAAGGAAAGATACCCTAGAGGCAATAATAAATTTGTTATTTTATATTTCCTTATTCATGATAAAGGTTTATTATTCATGCTAGAATTGTATGGATCGGAAACCTAAATACATGTGTGAATACATAAACAAATACCATGTCCCCAGTAAGCCTCTACTTGACTAGCTCGTTATTCAAAGATGGTTAAGGTTTCCTAACCATGGACATGAGTTGTCATATGATAACGGGATCACATCATTAGGAGAATGATGTGATGGACAAGACCCATCCATTAGCTTAGCATAATGATCGCTCAGTTTTATTGCTATTGCTTTCTTCATGTCAAATACATATTCATTCGACTATGAGATTATGCAACTCACGAATACCGGAGGAATGCCTTGTGTGCTATCAAACATCACAACGTAACTGGGTGATCATAAAGATTCTCTACAGGTATCTCCGAAGGTGTTTGTTGAGTTGGCATAGATCGAGATTAGGATTTGTCACTCCGAATATCGGAGAGGTATCTCTGGGCCCTCTCGGTAATACACATCATAAGCTTTCAAGCAAATGACTGGAGTTGGTCATGAGGTGATGTATTACGGAACGATTAAAGAGACTTGCCGGTAACGAGATTGAACTAGGTATGCAGATACCGCCGATCGCAGGCAAGTAACATACCGATGGTCAAAGGGAGTAACATATGTTGTCATAATGGTTTGACCAATAAAGATCTTCGTAGAATATGTAGGATCCAATATGAGCATCCAGGTTCTGCTATTGGCTATTGACCGGAGAAGTGTCTCGGTCATGTCTACATAGTTCTCGAACCCGTAGGGTCCGCATGCTTAACGTTCGATGACGATATTGTATTATATGAGTTATGTGATTTGGTGACTGAATGTTGTTCGGAGTCCCGGATGAGATCACGGACATGACGAGGAGTCTCTAAATGGTCGAGAGGTAAAGACTGATATATAGGACGATAGTATTCGGACACTGGAAGTGTTCCGGAATGTATCGGGTATTTATCGGATTACCGAGGGGGTTACCGGAACCCCGGGGGGAATATATGGGCCATATGGGCCATGAGAGGGGACCACACCAGCCCACAAGGGGTGGCATGCCCCCTCTATGGCATGTGGCCGAATAGGAGAGGGAAAAGGGTGGGTTCGCCCCCCTTCCTTTCTGTCTTTCCCCTTCCCTTTCTTCTCTGGTGAAAAAAGGAAAAGGGGCGCCACTTGGGGTGCCCCCTGGTTGCCTCTCCTCCCCTACCACCTATATATATGTGGGGAGGGGGCACCTAGAACACACAGAACATCAATTGTTAGCTGTGTGCGGCGCCCCCCCTCCACATTTTACACCCCGGTCATATTCTTGCGGTGCTTAGGCGAAGCCCTGCGCGGATCACTTCACCATCACCATCACCACGCCGTCGTGCTGACGGAACTCATCTAATTCCTCAACATCTTGCTGGATCAAGAAGACGAGGGACGTCACCGAGCTGAACGTGTGCAAAACTCGGAGGTGTCGTACGTTCGGTGCTTGATCGGTCTGAGCTAGAAGAAGTTCGACTACATCAACCGCGTTGCCAAATGCTTCCGCTTTCGGTCTATGAGGGTACGTAGACACACTCTCCCCCTTGTTTCTATCCATCTCCATGAATAGATCATTGCGTGTGCGTAGATTTTTTGTTTTCCATGCAATGTTTCCCAACAGTGGTATCCGAGCCAGGTCTATGCGTAGATGATATGCACGAGTAGAACACAAAGATCTGTGGGCGGTGATAGTCATACTGCTTACCACCAACGTCTTATTTTGATTCAGCGGTATTGTGGGATGACGCGGCCCAGACCAACCTTACATGTCCACGCACATGAGACCGGTTCCACCGACAGACATGCAACTAGTTTTGCATAAAGGTGGCTGATGGGTGTCTGTTTCTCCTACTTTAGTTGAATTGAATTTGACTGCGCTGGTCCTTGAAGAAGGTTAAAACAACAAACTTGATGAAACACCATTGTCGTTTTGATGCGTAGGTAAGAACAGTTCTTGCTAGAAGCCCGTAGTAGCCACGTAAAACTTGCAACAATAAAGTAGAGGATGTCTAACTTGTTTTTGCAGGGCATGTTGTGATGTGATATGGTCAATACATGATGTGATAAACATTATTGTATGAGATGATCATGTTTTGTAAGATATCTGACAACCGGCAGGAGCCTTATGGTTGTCTCTTTATTGTATGAAATGCAAATGCCATGTAATTGCTTTACTTTATCACTATGTGTTAGGATAGTTGTAGAAGCAATAGTTGGCGAGACGACCACGACGCTACGATGGAGATCAAGGTGTCGAGCCGGTGACGATGGAGATCATGACGATGCTTTGGAGATGGAGATCAAAAGCATGAGATGATGATTGATACATCTCCAACGTATCTATAATTTTTGATTGTTCCATGCTATTATATTATCAACCTTGGATGTTTTATATGCATTTATATGCTATTTTATATGATTTTGGGGACTAACCTATTAACCCAGAGCCCAGTACCACTTTCTGTTTTTTCCTTGTTTTAGAATATCGCAGAAAAGGAAAATCAAACTGAACCTAATTGACCTGAAACTTCACGGAACTTATTTTTGGATCAGAAGAAGCCCAGAAGACTTGGAGTCCATGTAAGGGAAGCTTCGAGGAGGCCACGAGGTAGGGGGGCGCACCCTCCACCCTCGTGGGCCCCTCGTGGCTCCCCTGACGTATTTCTTCCGCCTATATATCTCCATATACCCTAAAACGATCGGGGAGCACAATATATTGGGAGTTCAGCCGCCAGAAGCCTCTGTAGCCACCGAAAGCCAATCTAGACCCATTCTGGCACCCTGCCAAAGGGGGAAATCCCTCTCCGGTGGCCATCTTCATCATCCCGGTGCTCTCCATGACGAGGAGGGAGTAGTTCTCCCTCGGGGCTGAGGGTATGTACCAATAGCTATGTGTTTGATCTCTCTCTCTCTCTCTCTCTCTCTCGTGTTCTTGATTTGGCACGATCTTGATGTATCACGACCTTTGCTATTATATTAGGATCCTATGATGTTTCTTCCCCCCTCTACTCTCTTGATGGATTTAGTTTCCCCTTTGAAGTTATCTTATCGGACTGGGTCTTTAAAGATTTGAGAACACTTGATGTATGTCTTGTCGTGCGTATCTGTGGTGACAATGGGATATCACGTGATTCACTTGATGTATGTTTTGGTGATCAACTTGCGGGTTCCGCCCATGAACCTATGCATAGGGGTTGGCACACGTTTTCGTCGTGATTCTCTGGTAGAAACTTTGGGGCACTCTTTGAGGTTCTATGTGTTGGTTGAATAGATGAATCTAAGATTGTGTGATGCATATCGTATAATCATACCCATGGATACTTGAGGTGACATTGGAGTATCTAGGTGACATTAGGGTTTTGGTTGATTTGTGTCTTAAGGTGTTATTCTAGTACGAACTCTAGGGCTGTTTGTGACACTTATACGAAGAGGCCAACAGATTGACTGGAAAGAATAACTTTGAGGTGGTTTCGTACCCTACCACAATCTCTTTGTTCGTTCTCCTCTATTAGTGACTTTGGAGTGACTCTTTGTTGCATGTTGAGGGATAGTTATATGATCCAATTATGTTATTATTGTTGAGAGAACTTACACTAGGGAAAGTATGAACCCTAGGCCTTGTTTCAACGCATTGCAATACTGTTTGTGCTTAATTTTATCATTAGTTACCTTGCTGTTTTTATATTTTCAGATTACAAAAACCATTATCTACTATCCATATACCACTTGTATCACCATCTCTTCGCCGAACTAGTGCACCTATACAATTTACCATTGTATTGGGTGTGTTGGGGACACAAGAGACTCTTTGTTATTTGGTTGCAGGGTTGCTTGAGAGAGACCATATTCATCCTACGCCTCCTACGGATTGATAAACCTTAGGTCATCCACTTGAGGGAAATTTGCTACTGTCCTACAAACCTCTGCACTTGGAGGCCCAACAATGTCTACACTAAGAAGGTTGTGTAGTAGACATCAACCTCTTTTCTGGCGCCGTTGCCGGGGAGGCGAGGAAAGCGGCACTAACACCCCGTCAACTAAGCTCTTTTCTGGTGCCGTTGCCGGGGAGGTGAGTGCTTGAAGGTATATCTTTAGATCTTGCAATCGAGTCTTTTAGTTTCTTGTTTTATCACTAGTTTAGTCTATAAAAGAAAACTATATAAAAAATGGAATTGAGTCTACCTCATACACTTCATCTTTTTAATATCTTTCGCGAGTATGATGGAAAGGAAAATTGTGATCAAATGCTAGAAGAAGAATTACATAGAATGGTTGGCATAAAATATGTGAATGATGAGCATGATTTCAATGTTGTTAGTATGAATTCTTTGAATATCCATGATACTAATGATGATTGCACTAGTTATGATGAAAATGTCTCCTATAAACATGTCAATTTTTGTGGAGTGCATTGGGTTTGCAAGTACACACCAAATAGGGAAGATAGATATTGCAAGAGGCATAAGTACTTTGAAACTAAATTGTTGCAAGAAAGGCTAGATGTTTGTGCTGAAGATTTAAATTTTCTTGGCCATACTTGTGAGCTTTGTAATGAACGTGGTCATTTAACTATCCGATGCAAATTGTTTCATGATCTAATCGTGTCCAAAAATTGTGATGACTTGATTTCCCTTGCACATTATAATGAACTTAGTTTGCTTATGGGCTACGAAGAAATGAAACGTATAACTAAGGATATTCCAAAATTTGCCCTTGATAGAGTTCTTCATTTTGATCTAGAGGAAATTTATATGTATTGTGCGGTAAATTGCATTAAAAATCCTTATATTGCCAATTACATAAAGAAAAGAAACAAATAGAAGATGAAGAGAATAATAATGAAAGGGAAGAGACTTCCCAATATCCTCCTATTATTTCTTATGATGAATCAGGTAACGAGGAGGAGCCTCCTGTTCAACCAATCTCATTAATAAGGAGCTCCAAAAAGAGGATTGAACCCACACATGATGTGGTGAAGAAGAAGAAAAGAAAAAGGAAGAGAGGTAAAAAGATATCTCTCCCAAATAATGCTGCTCCTATTACTATTGTGCCTCATGAAAATATAATTGTGGAAAATAATGATACTTCTTATGATCTTTAAAATCTTTTTGGCACTTTCCTGGAAGAATATGATAATTGCTATACTATTGGTGCTATCTATACTATTAATGATGAGAGTGATTATGCTTATGATATGAAAAGGCCAAGCTTGGGGAAGCTACATTTGATGAAGATGATGTTTTTGAGAATATATTTTCTGCAATTAATGTTTGTCCCAAGCTTGGGGATGCTATGTTTGATGAACATGATATTTTTAGTCTCCCAAGTTTTGATATGCAAATTTATAATGATGATAGCATGCCTCCTACTTATGATGATTATTGTGATGATACTTATGCTATAAAAAGTAGTGATTATATTTATAAAAATTGTCATGATTATGGTTACCCCTTTTCTGAACATTACTCTTTTAATGTAGAAACAATTTATAGTATTCGAGTCTCTTATGATACTCCCACTATTCCGAATAAGAAGAATTTTGCTTGTGTGGAGAGTAATAAAATTTCTATGCTTATAGATCATGAAAAGAATGCTTTTGGTGCTGGTTATATTGTTGAATTCATTCATGATGCTACTGAAAATTATTATGTGAGAGGAACATATGCTTGTAGGAATTGCAATAATATCAAGTTTCCTCTCTATGTGCTTAAAGTTTTGAAGTTATGCTTGTTTTACCTTCCTATGCTAGTTGATTATTGTTCCCACAAGTTGTTTTCTCACAAAATCCCTATGCATAGGAAGTGGGTTATACTTAAATGTGCTAGTCATATTCTTCAAGATCCTCTCTTTATGTTACAATTCTTATCTTTTATGTGAGCATCATTGAAATCATCATGCCTAGCTAGGGGCGTTAAACGATAGCGCTTGTTGGGAGGCAACCCAACTTTATTTTTGTTCCTGTTTAGTAATAAATAATTCATCTAGCCTCTGTTTAGATGTGGTTTTATGCTTTTAATTAGTGTTTGTGCCAAGTAGAACCTTTGGGAAGACTTGGGGAAAGTCTTGTTGATCATGCTGTAAAAAACAGAAACTTTAGCGCTCACGAGAATTGCTGACATTTTTACTTGGAGAGTGCTATTTAGTTAATTATTTTAGCAGATGATTAATAGATAAATTCCTCACGTCCAGAAATTTATTTTATAATTTTATGAGTTCCATAAGTATACGTTTGATCCAGATTACTACAGACTGTTCTATTTTTGATAGATTCTGTTTTCATTGTGTTGTTTACTTATTTTGATGAATCTATGGCTAGTAAAAGAGTTTATAAACCATAGAGAAGTTGGAATACAGTAGTTTTAACACCAATATAAATAAAGAATTAGTTCATTACAGTACCTTGAAGTGGTGTTTTGTTTTTTTCGCTAACGGAGCTTATGAGTTTTCTGGTAAGTTTTGTGTTGTGAAGTTTTCAAGTTTTGGGTAAAGATTCGATGGACTATGGAATAAGGAGTGGCAAGAGCCTAAGCTTGGGGATGCCCAAGGCACCCCAAGGTAATATTCAAGGAAAACCAAGATCCTAAGCTTGGGGATGCACCGGAAGGCATCCCCTCTTTCGTCTTCGTTCATCGGTAACTTTACTTGGAGCTATATTTTTATTTACCACATGATATGTGTTTTGCTTGGAGCATCATTTTATTTTACTTTGTTTTGCTTGATTTTTGAATAAAATACCAAGATCTGAAATTCTTTAATGTTAGAGAGTCTTCATATAGTTGCATAATTATTCGACTACTCATTGATCTTCACTTATATCTTTCAGAGTAGTTTGTTGTTGCTCTAGTGCTTCACTTACAACTTTTTAGAGCACGGTGGTGGTTTTATTTTGTAGAAATAGATGAACTCTCATGCTTCACTTATATTATTTTGAGAGTCTTTAGAACAGCATGGTAGTTTGCTTTGGTTATGAAACTAGTCCTAATATGATGGGCATCCAAGAGGGATATAATAAAAACTTTCATATAAAGTGCATTGAATACTATGAGAAGTTTGATACTTGATGATTGTTTTGAGATATGAGAATGGTAATATTAGAGTCATGCTAGTTGAGTAGTTGTGAATTTGAGAAATACTTGTGTTGAAGTTTGTGATTCCCGTAGCATGCACGTATGGTGAACCGTTATGTGATGAAGTCGGAGCATGATTTATTTATTGATTGCCTTCCTTATGAGTGGCAGTCGGGGACGAGCGATGGTCTTTTCCTACCAATATACCCCCCCTAGGAGCATGCGTGTAGTACTTTGTTTCGATAACTAATAGATTTTTGCAATAAGTATGTGAGTTCTTTATGACTAATGTTGAGTCCATGGATTATACGCACTCTCACCCTTCCACCATTGCTAGCCTCTCTAGTACCGCGCAACTTTAGCCGGTACCATAAACCCACCATATACCTTCCTCAAAACAGCCACCATACCTACCTATTATGGCATTTCGATAGCCATTCCGAGATATATTGCCATGCAATTTTCCACCTTTCCGCTTATTATGACATGCTTCATCATTGTCATATTGCTTTGCATGATCATGTAGTTGACATCATATTTGTGGCAAAGCCACCGTTCATAATTCTTCCATACATGTCACTCATGCATCATTGCACATCCCGATACACCACCGGAGGCATTCATATAGAGTCATATCTTGTTCTAAGTATCGAGTTGTAATTCTTGAGTTGTAAGTAAATAAAAGTGTGATGATCATCATTATAGAGCATTGTCCCAGTAAATAAAAGTCGGGATGAGACTCCGGACGAAAAAAAATAAAAGAGGCCAAAGAAGCCCAAATAAAAAAATAGAAGAGAAAAGAGGCCATAAAAAAGAGAAGGCCCAAATAAAAAAAATAAAAAAATAAAAAAAAATGAGAGAAAAAGAGAGAAGGGACAATGGTACTATCCTTTTACCACACTTGTGCTTCAAAGTAGCACCACGATCTTCATGATAGAGAGTCTCCTATGTTGTCACTTTCATATGCTAGTGGGAATCTTTCATTATAGAACTTGGCTTGTATATTCCAATGATGGGCTTCCTCAAAACGCCCTAGGTCTTCGTGAGCAAGCGAGTTGGATGCACACCCACTAGTTTCTTCTGTTGAGCTTTCATACACTTATAGCTCTAGTGCATCCGTTTCATGGCAATCCCTACTCACTCACATTGATATCTATTGATGGGCATCTCCATAGCCCGTTGATACGCCTAGTTGATGTGCGACTATCTTCTCCTTTTTGTCTTCTCCACAACCACCATTCTATTCCACCTATAGTGCTATATCCATGGCTCACGCTCATGTATTGCGTGAAGATTGAAAAAGTTTGAGAACATCAAAAGTATGAAACAATTTCTTGGCTTGTCATCGGGGTTGTGCATGATTTAAATATTTTGTGTGGTGAAGATAGAGCATAGCCATACTATATAATTTTGTAGGGATAGCTTTCTTTGGCCATGTTATTTTGAGAAGACATGATTGCTTGGTTAGTATGCTTGAAGTATTATTATTTCTATGTCAATATTAAACTTTTATCTTGAATCTTATGGATCTGAATATTATTGCCACAATAAAGAGAATTACATTGATAAATATGTTAGGTAGCATTCCACATCAAAAATTCTGTTTTTATCATTTACCTACTCGAGGACGAGCAGGAATTAAGCTTGGGGATGCTGATACGTCTCCAACGTATCTATAATTTTTGATTGTTCCATGCTATTATATTATCAACCTTGGATGTTTTATATGCATTTATATGCTATTTTATATGATTTTTGGGACTAACCTATTAACCCATAGCCCAGTGCCAGTTTCTATTTTTTCCTTGTTTTAGAATATCGCAGAAAAGGAAAATCAAACGGAGTCCAATTGACCTGAAACTCACGGAACTTATTTTTGGATCAGAAGAAGCCCAAAACACTTGGAGTCCACGTAAGGGAAGCTTCGAGGAGGCCACGAGGTAGGGGGGCGCGCCCACCCACCCTGGGTGCGCCCTCCACCCTCGTGGGCCCCTCGCGGCTCCCCTGACAAATTTCTTCCGCCTATATATCTCCATATACCCTAAAACGATCGGGGAGCACAATAGATCGGGAGTTCAGCCGCCAGAAGCCTCCGTAGCCACCGAAAGCCAATCTAGACCCATTCCGGCACCCTGCCGGAGGGGGCAATCCCTCTCCGGTGGCCATCTTCATCATCCTGATGCTCTCCATGACGAGGAGGGAGTAGTTCTCCCTCGGGGCTGAGGGTATGTACCAGTAGCTATGTGTTTGATCTCTCTCTCTCTCTCGCGCGTTCTTGATTTGGCACGATCTTGATGTATCGCGAGCTTTGCTATTATATTTGGATCCTATGATGTTTCTTCCCCCCTCTACTCTCTTGTAATGGATTGAGTTTCCCCTTTGAAGTCATCTTATCGGATTGAGTCTTTAAAGATTTGAGAACACTTGATGTATGTCTTGTCATGCATATCTGTGGTGACAATGGGATATCACGTGATTCACTTGATGTATGTTTTGGTGATCAACTTGCGGGTTCCGCCCATGAACCTATGCATAGGGGTCGGCACACATTTTCGTCATGATACTCCGGTAGAAACTTTGGGGCACTCTTTGAGGTTCTATGTGTTGGTTGAATAGATGAATCTGAGATTGTGTGATGCATACAGTATAATCATACCCATAGATACTTGAGGTGACATTGGAGTATCTAGGTGACATTAGGGTTTTGGTTGATTTGTGTCTCAAGGTGTTATTCTAGTACGAACTCTAGGGCTGTCTGTGACACTTATAGGAATAGCCCAACAGATTGATTGGAAAGAATAACTTTGAGGTGGTTTCGTACCATACCATAATCTCTTTGTTCGCTCTCCGCTATTAGTGACTTTAGAGTGACTCTTTGTTGCATGTTGAGGGATAGTTATATGATCCAATTATGTTATTATTGTTGAGATAACTTGCACTAGGGAAAGTATGAACCCTAGGCCTTGTTTCAACGCATTGCAATACCGTTTGTGCTTACTTTTATCATTAGTTACCTTGCTGTTTTTATATTTTCAGATTACAAAAACCATTATCTACTATCCATATACCACTTGTATCACCATCTATTCGCCGAACTAGTGCACCTATACAATTTACCATTGTATTGGGTGTGTTGGGGACACAAGAGACTCTTTGTTATTTGTTTGCAGGGTTGCTTGAGAGACACCATCTTCATCCTACGCCTCCTACGGATTGATAAACCTTAGGTCATCCACTTGAGGGAAATTTGCTACTGTCCTACAAACCTCTGCACTTGGAGGCCCAACAACGTCTACAAGAAGAAGGTTGTGTAGTAGACACCAATGATGGCCATATCATGTCACATATTTTGATTGCATGTGATGTTTATCTTTTATGCATCTTATTTTTCTTAGTACGACGGTAGCATTATAAGATGATCCCTTAACTAAATTTCAAGGTACAAGTGTTCTCCTCAAGTATGCACCGTTGCGACAGTTCGTCGTGTTGAGACACCACGTGATGATCGGGTGTGATAGACTCTAGTTCACATACAACGGGTGCAAGACAGTTTTGCACATGCGGAATACTCGGGTTAAACTTGACGAGCCTAGCATGTACAGACATGGTCTCGGAACACTGGAGACCGAAAGGTCGAACATGAGTCATATAGTAGATATGATCAACATGAAGATGTTCACCATTGAAGACTACTCCATCTTACGTGATGATCGGACTTGGTTTAGTTGATATGGATCATGTATCACTTAGACAACTTGAGGGATGTTGATTTAAGTGGGAGTTCATTAGTAATTTGATTAATTGAACTTAATTTATCATGAACTTAGTCTTGACAGTATTTGCATATCTATGTTGTATACCAATTGCTCACGATATAGATCCCCTATTTTTGATATGTTCCTAGAGAAAACTAAGTTGAAAGATGAAAGTAGCAATGATGCGGACTAGGTCTGTGATCTGAGGGTTATGCTCATTGGTGCACAGAAGAATTACATCCTTGATGCACTGCTAGGTGACAGACCTATTGCATGAGCAGATGCCAAAGTTATGAACGTTTGGCAAGCTCGATATGATGACTACTTAATAGTTTAGTGCACCATGCTTTACGGCTTAGAACCAGGACTTCAAAAACGTTTTGAATGCCACGGAGCATATGAGATGTGATATGTCTCCGTCATATCTACTTTTCCAAACACTTTTGCCCTTGTTTTGGACTCTAACTTGCATGATTTGAATGGAACTAACCCGGACTGACATTGTTTTCAGCAGAATTGCCATGGTGTTATTTATGTGTAGAAACAAAAGTTCTCGGAATGACCTAAAACCCCACGGAGATTATTTTTGCAAATAATAATAAAATACTGGCAAAGAATCAAGGCCAGGGGGCCCACACCCTAGCCACGAGGGTGGGGGCGTGCCTGCCCCCCTAGGCGCGCCCCCCTGCCTCGTGGCCCCCCTGGAGCTCCACCGACCTCAACTCCAACTCCATATATTCGTGTTTGGGGAGAAAAAAATAGAGGAGAAGGATTCATCGCGTTTTACGATACGGAGCCGCCGCCAAGCCCTAAACCCTCTCGGGAGGGCTGGTCTGGAGTCCGTTCGGGGCTCCGGAGAGGGGAATCCATCGCTGTCGTCATCATCAACCATCCTCCATCACCAATTTCATGATGCTCACCGCCGTGCGTGAGTAATCCCATCGTAGGCTTGCTGGACGGTGATGGGTTGGATGAGATTTATCATGTAATCGAGTTAGTTTTGTTAGGGTTTGATCCCTAGTATCCACTATGTTCTGAGATTGATGTTGCTATGACTTTGCTATGCTTAATGCTTGTCACTAAGGCCCGAGTGCCATGATTTCAGATCTGAACCTATTATGTTTTCATGAATATATGTGAGTCCTTGATCCTATCTTGCAAGTCTATAGTCACCTACTATGTGTTATGATCCGGCAACCCCGAACTGACAATAATCGGGACCACTCCCGGTGATGACCGTAGATTGAGGAGCTCATGTGTTCACAATGTGTTAATGCTTTGGTACGGTACTCTATTAAAAGGGGGCCTTAATATCCCTTAGTTTCCGTTAGGACCCCGCTGCCACGGGAGGGTAGGACAAAAGATGTCATGCAAGTTCTTTTCCATAAGCACGTATGACTATATTCGGAGTACATGCCTACATTAAATTGATGAATTGGAGCTAGTTCTGTGTCACCCTAGGTTATGACTGTTACATGATGAACCACATCTAGCATAATTCTCCATCACCGATCCAATGCCTACGAGCTTTCCATATATTGTTCTTCGCTTATTTACTTTTCCGTTGCTATTTTTATCATCACTACAAAATACCAAAAACATTACTTTTGCTACCGTTACTTTTGCTATCGTTACCACTACTATCATATTACTTTGCTACTAAATACTTTGCTGCAGATATTAAGTTATCCAGGTGTGGTTGAATTGACAACTTAGCTGCTAATACTTGAGAATATTCTTTGGCTCCCCTTGTGACGAATCAATAAATTTGGGTTGAATACTCTACCCTCGAAAACTGTTGCGATCCCCTATACTTGTGGGTTATCAAGACTATTTTCTGGCGCCGTTGCCGGGGAGCATAGCTCTATTCTTTGAGTCACTTGGGATTTATATCTGCTTATCACTATGAAGAACTTGAAAGATCCAAGAACCAAGATTTATCCCTCAATTACGAGGGGAGGTAAGGAACTGCCATCTAGCTCCGCACTTGATTCACCTTCTATTTTGAGTAAGCTTGCGACACCTAAACATGCTTCTGCTATTAATTCTAATATGTCGCATATTATTGATGATGCCACTTCTGCTATGCATGATACTTATGATGAAACTACTTCTATGCTTGATACTACTGTGCCACTTGGTGAATTTCTTGATGAACAACTTGCTAGGGCTAGAGAGAATGAAATTATTGAAACTGATAATATTGATGAAAGTGATGATGAAGGCTCTCCTAATAAATATGAATTGCCTCTTGTGCCTGAGGGCTATGTTATGGATGAAGAAACTAAAAGAGACTTTCTTGCATGCAATGATAGAAGTGATCTTAAGAAATTATTAGCTAAGCTTAAACAAAAAAACTTTGAATGCTAGAATGAAATATGATCCTGCTTATGCTACTTCACCTATCTTTGTTACTGATAAGGATTATGAATTCTCTATTGATCCTGATATAATTACTTTGGTTGAATCTGATCCTTTTTATGGCTATGAATCTGAAACTGTTGTGGCATATCTTACTAAATTAAATGATATAGCCACCCTGTTCACTAATGATGAGAGAACTCACTACTTTTATATCCTTAAAATATTCCCGTTCTCATTAAAGGGTGATGCTAAGATATGGTTTAATTCTCTTGATCCTGGTTGTGTGCGTAGTCCCCAGGATATGATTTATTACTTCTCTGCTAAATATTTCCTTGCTCATAATAAACAAGGTGCTTTAAGGGATATATATAATTTTGTGCAAATTGAAGAAGAGAGTCTCCCACAAGCTTGGGGGAGGCTTCTCCAATTACTTAATGCTTTGCCTGATCATCCTCTTAAGAAAAATGAAATACTTGATATCTTTTATAATGGACTAACCGATGCTTCCAGAGATTACCTGGATAGTTGTGCCGGTTTTGTTTTCAGGGAAAGAACACCGGATGAAGCTGAAATTCTATTGAACAACATGTTGACAAATGAAAATAATTGGACACTTCCTGAGCCTATTCCTAAACCAACTCCGAAGAAAAGGGGTGTTCTGTTTCTTAGTCCTGAAGATATGCAAGAGGCAAAGAAATCCATGAAAGAAAAGGGTATTAAAGCTGAAGATATTAAAAATTTACCTCCTATTGAAGAAATACATGGTCTTAATCTACCGCCTGTTGGAGAAATATATGGTTTTAATCCATCACCTATTGAAGAAACACATGGTCTTAATAACCCGACACGGGTAGTAAAGGTAAATTCTCTCTATAGATATGATAAAGCTGAAATCCCTCCTACTAAGTTTGCTAGCCAATGTTTGGATGAGTTTGATAGCTTTATGGTTAGGCAAGAAGACTTCAATGCTTACTTTGGTAGACAATTGAAACAAAATGCTTATATGATTGAACACTTGGGTGATTATATGTCTAGAGTTAAAGGTGAACTTAAACTCATTAGTAAACATGCTTCTATGGTTACCACTCAAGTAGAACAAGTACTTAAAGCTCAGAATGATTTGCTCAATGAATTAAATAGTAAGAAAAATGATAATGCTGTTAGAGTTATGACTAGAGGTGTTAAAATGACCCAGGAACCTTTGTATCCTAAGGGCCATCCTAAGAGAATTGAGCAAGATTCTCAGATAAATAATATGGATGCACCTAGTCCTTCTAAAAGGAAGAAAAAGAAAAATGATAGGACTTTGCATGCTTCTAGTGAACCTGTTATTGACACACCTGAGAATCCCAATGATATCTCTATTTCTGATGCTGAAACACAATCTAGTAATGAACATGAACCTAATGAAAATGTTAATGATGATGTTCATGTTGATGCCCAACCCAGTAATGATAATGATATAGAAATTGAACCTGTTGTTGATCTTGATAACCCACAATCAAAGAATCAACGTTATGATAAGAGAGACTTTGTTGCTAGGAAACACGGTAAGGAAAGAGAGCATTGGGTTCAGAAACCCATGCCTTTTCCTCCTAAGCCATCCAAGAAAAAGGATGATGAGGATTTTGAGCGCTTTGTTGAAATGATTAGACCTATCTTTTTGCGTATGCGTTTGACTGATATGCTTAAAATGAATCCTTATGCTAAGTACATGAAAGATATTGTTACTAATAAAAGAAAGATACCGGAAGCTAAAATTTCCACCATGCTTGCTAATTATACTTTTAAGGGTGGAATACCTAAAAAGCTAGGAGATCCAGGAGTACCAACTATACCATGCTCCATTAAAAGAAACTATGTTAAAACTGCTTTATGTGATCTTGGAGCCGGTGTTAGTGTTATGCCTCTCTTTATATCGTAGACTTGATTTGAATAAATTGACACCTACTGAAATATCTTTGCAAATGGCTGATAAATCAACTGCTATACCTGTCGGTATTTGTGAGGATGTGCCTGTTGTGGTTGCAAATGTTACTATTTTAAATGACTTTGTTATTATTGATATTCCCGAGGACGATAGTATTTCTATTATTCTTGGAAGACCCTTTTTGAATACTGCAGGGGCTGTTATTGATTGCACCAAAGGCAATGTCACTTTTCATGTTAATGGTAATGAGCATACGGTACACTTTTCGAGGAAACAACCTCAAGCCCACAGTATCAATTCTATTGGAAAAATTCCATCGATCATTTTTGGAGGTTTTGAATTTCCTCTTCCTACTGTCAAGAAGAAATATGATATTCTTATTAGTGGAGATATGCATATCCCCGTTGAGGTAACATAGTGTCAGTCGAAATTTCTCCGGTTTCATGTTACTTGGAATGAGTTTGTTAGCAAGACTTGATCAACCTTGTTAGTGGATTCCTTTTGATGAGCATGAGATGGATGAAGTTAGAAAGCACAACTCTCTGTACCCTCTTTTTACTTTCTGTTATTTATATTAAATAAAGCAAAAATAGTAATTTCTGTCTATTTTCTGAATTATCCATGTAATAAAAAATACCCCGAAAATAAAAGTTCTCCAAATGCCCTAAAATTTAAATATGATTTTTCTGGAATATTTGACAATATCTGGCACTGAGAACACAACAGGGGGAGATGGCACCTGGCCATGAGGGTCCACGGCGCGCCCCCCTGCCTCGTGGGGCCACGGTGGCTCCCCTCCACTTATTCCTGCACCCACACACTCCTTCCTCCCAAAAAAATCACCATCCAGCTCAAGCACGAGTTCTAGCTCATTTTGCTGCGATTTTCGATCTCCTTGCTCAAGGCACCTCTCGCAAAACTGCTTTGGGGGATTGTTCCTTGGTATGTGACTCCTCCATTGGTCCAATCAGTTTTTGTTCTAGTACTTTATTCATTGCAAACTTGTGCTGCCTAGGTAACCATGTTCTTGAGCTTGCGCGTCAAATTTATATGGTTCCAAGTAGTTCTAATGCATGATATAGGTCCTAGGCACTTGTAGGAGTAGTTGTTATCAATTTTGTTGAGCTTGGTTCACTTTTATTTGAAGTTACTAAAAATTTCAGAAATTTTTCAGAAGAAGAAATATGTTTAGGAAAATGTACCAAGGTGGTCCTTCAAGGAAGCAAGGACCCAGGCTTGCAATGCGTGATGCTGATGATGAGCCACCGAGGGACGCTCCAGTGCGGCCCTGTGAATGGCCTTCAGAGGACTTCGTGGATCGAGCAGGAATTAAGGAAGAATTTAACGCATATTTGCGTAACGCTGATCTTGTGAGCTTCGAGGCAGAAAAGTGCCATCAGTACCACTATCTCACTAGTTCCTTTGTGAGGAGGTTTGAATTTTCATCTTCACGCAATTCCCAAACTGTCCTATTTGATCTTTATGAAAATTATTAAACTATGGACTTAGAGGATTTTACCACTGCTTGCAAACTTCCACAATGGGGTAGTGCTAGTGAACCTCGCAAATCTGAGTTTAGAGATTTTCTTGCTTGTATAACTGTGGGGAATCTAGAGATATAGCACAAGCTACCATAGGGAGCATTCATTTTCCTGCTATACATTATTTCGCTCTCTTCATAGGTAGGTGCATAAATGGTAAACATGAAGCATGTCATATGTGTGTCCCTGACCTTAGTATTCTTAGGAGTGCTGTGTTAGAAGATAAATCTTATAACTTGGGAGCTATTGTTGCATGTAGGTTGCATCATAATAGATTTAATGGAGATTTCTTTGGTGGAATTTATGCAACCCGTATAGCTAATTTTCTTGGTATAACCATACGTGAGGATGATATTGAGTTGCCTCCTACTTATTTGTATTATGAGGCTATGGTTCGTGTAGGATCGAAAGTATGTCTAGAGGGGGGGTGATTAGACTACTTGACCAAATAAAAGCTTAACCTTTTCCCAATTTTAGTTCTTGGCAGATTTTAGCTATTGTAGGACAAGTCAAGCAATCATCACACAATTCAAGCAAGCATGCAAAGAGTATATTGGTAGCGGAAATTAAAGCATGCAACTTGCAAGAATGTAAAGGGAAGGGTTTAGAGAATTCAAACGCAGTTGGAGACACGGATGTTTTTCCCGTGGTTCAGATAGGTGGTGCTATCCTACATCCACGTTGATGGAGACTTCAACCCACAAAGGGTAACGGTTGCGCGAGTCCACGGAGGGCTCCACCCACAAAGGGTAACGGTTGCGCGAGTCCACAAAGGGCTCCACCCACGAAGGGTCCACAAAGAAGCAACCACCCACAAAGGGTCCACGAAGAAGCAACCTTGTCTATCCCACCATGGCCATCGCCCACACAGGACTTGCCTCACTAGCGGTAGATCTTCACGAAGTAGGCGATCTCCTTGCCCTTACAAACTCCTTGGTTCAACTCCACAATCTTGTCGGAGGCTCCCAAGTGACACCTAGCCAATCTAGGAGACACCACTCTCCAAGAAGTAACAAATGGTGTGTAGGTAATGAACTCCTTGCTCTTGTTCTTCAAATGATAGTCTCCCCAACACTCAACTCTCTCTCATAGGATTTGGATTTGGTGGAAAGAAGATTTGAGTGGAAAGCAACTTGGGAAGGCTAGAGATCAAGATTCATATGGTAGGAATGGAATGTCTTGATCTCAACACATGAGTAGGTGGTTCTCTCTCAGAACATATGAGTTGGAATTGTGTATGTGTTCTGATGGCTCTCTCCACGAATGAAGAGGAGGTGGAGGGGTATATATAGCCTCCACAAAAAATCCAACCATTACACGCAGTTTTCCAATCTCGGTGGGACCGAATCAACAAACTCGGTCGGACCGAAAATGTAAACCTAGTGACCATTAGAGATTTTCGGTGGGACTGACATGCAACTCGGTAGGACCGATATGGTTAGGGTTTGGGCATAACGTAATCTCGGTGAGACCGATTACACAAACTCGGTGGGACCGAATTTGGTAATTAGCTAACCAGAGAGTTGGTCAGGCGAACTTAGTGGGACCGATTTGCTCTTTCGGTGAGACCGAAAAGTTACAAAAAGGAAACACTGAATTTACATTGCAATCTTGGTGGGACCGATTCGCTCTTTCGGTGAGACCGAAAAGTTACGAAAGGGAAACAGAGAGTTTGCAATCCCATCTCGGTGAGACCGAGATCCCTATCGGTAGAACCGAATTGCTAGGGTTTGGCAGTGGCTTATGACAAGTGAGACTCGGTGGCGCCGGATAGAGAGAATCGGTATGACCGAGTTTGGCTTAGGGTTTAGGTCATAAGTGGATATGGGAAAGTAGTTGAGGGTTTTGGAGCATATCACTAAGCACATGAAGCAAGAGACTCATTAAGCAACACCTCATCCCTCCTTGATAGTATTGGCTTTTCCTAAGGACTCAATGTGATCTTGGATCACTAAAATATAAAATGAAGAGTCTTGAGCTTTTGAGCTTGAGCCAATCCTTTGTCCTTAGCATTTTGAGGGTTCCACTTTCACATCCATGCCATGCCAATCATTGAGCTTTCCTGAAATAATCATCTTGGAATAGCATTAGCTCAATGAGCTATATGTTGTTATGAATTACCAAAACCACCTAGGGATAGTTGCACTTTCAATCTCCCCCTTTTTGGTAATTGATGACAACATATAGATCAAAGCTTCGACAAATGATAATAAGCATGAAATATATCGTCGCTTTGAGAATTATGTGACAAGTAAGAGCTCCCCCTAAATTTGTGCATATTTAAAATTTGCTTTGGACTGCAAATGCACAAGGAGTTAGAGTCATGGGTTACTCTTCCATGTCACATACATCTTGGTGGAGCGCTTAAAATGATAAGAAAGAAATACATGCACTCATCACCAAGAATAGTGAATGATCACATAAGATAGATAAGATAATAGCATTAAGCAAGCATTAAGTGTAGCTTATGATCAAACACATGATCATCAATGTCTCACAAGCAATGACATAGTATCTCAAGCACTCAAAAGCAAACAAAGTTCGAAAGACCACCAAATAAAGCAAGAGAGAAAAAAGCAACACTCTCTCTCTTGAAGCCTATGATCTATACATCTTCTCCCCCTTTGGCAACAAGTTACCAAAAAGTTCCTAGAAAATGCATAGTGCTAGATCGACGCTCAGGCTAGATCTTCAGGTGGTGGTGGAGTCCGGATCACTCCAAGGACGAAGGCTTCCGTAGACGCTGAAGTAGACGCTGGAGTTGGAGCTGAAGTAGATGCTGGAGCTGGTTGGGCTGGTGCTACGGCTGGAGCTGAGGCAGTTGCTCTTGTGTCAGGAACTGGCACTGCAGACGACCTCGCACCTCGTGGCACTCTGGCAAAGGCATCAGTGGTTGTCTTCCCTTTCCTCTCATGCATATCATCCTGGAGCTACTCCACTGCAGTCTGAATCTCTGTCACCTTGACATCCAAGTCATAGAACTTTTGTTCCATGATTCTCTCTAGGCTTTCCTGGTTTTGAGTTAGGGTGGCTAGTCCTTTCTCAATCCGCAGGGTGGATGCAATCAGGTAACCAAGCTTCTCTTGTTTGGTTTTCAAGAAATACTCAGATGCCTCCTCTTGAGTTAGCATCTTGGCAGCTTTCTCCTTCCTTGCCTTCTCCTTCTTTGCTTGTGCTTGTGCAGACGATGGTTCATTTTCAGTCATCACAACTTGATTGTCCTCAAAATATGGACGGATGGGCAGGTGTTCCTTGTCCAATAAGTATATGCCTGTGCCCATCTTGGAGTTGATGAGCTCCTGAATTTGTGGGGCATAACCACAGCTCCTCTTCTGATCTGCTGCAGTCCTCTTGATAGTCTCTACTATGAGGCTCATCACCTTGAATTTCTGTGGCACATCATATATATGAAGCAAATTGATTGCATGGCCTCTGATCATCTTGTGATCACCTGACTTGGGCAAGAGAGTGTGCCTCAATATCCAATTTATAGTTGGCAGCCCTGACAGAAGATAATGCACAGACCCAAACTTGAAAGTATCAAGAGCTTCATTGGGAATCTCCTTGTACATGTTGGACATTGAGTTATGATCCATCTTCTTCTTGGCATAAATATCCAAGTCATCTACTTGCTCCTCTGGGGCATTGATCAACTTGGCCCATTCCTCAACAGTTGATTGGTACCTTGTACCTTCAGACATCCATGTGATCCTTCCATCTGGGTAGAAGTGTGCTGTGGAGTAGAACTGCATGATTAGCTCCTTGTTCCACTTTGTGAGCTTCTGCCCAACAAAGTCTGTAACTCCACACGCACTAAAGCTGTCATACACTCCAGGGTAGTGTTCCTCATTTTCCTTCATGTAGGTCCAGTCGACCCATCTCATGTCACAAATAATTGGCTTCTTGTCCAACAAAACTGTCTCATAGAAATCTTGCTGTTCCTTGGTGTGAAATCTGTAATCCACAGCAGTTTTTCTCCTTGAAGCATACGGATCTGCTTCTCTCCACTTCCTGAGCCCTGAGTCTCTCCTGAGCTTCATACCCTCAGCCACAGGATGAGCATCATTGTGGTCTGGGATCTTGGGCTTGAGTTTTCTGAGAACTTGCTCTTCATCCTCTTCTTCAGTAGCTTCAGGCACTGGGGCCTTGTTCTTTTCAGCAGCTGGGATGCTTCTTGTATTTCTCTTTGGTGTAGACTTGGGCTTGGAGGCAGCTTTGGGTGCTTCTTTGGGCTTAGATGTGGCATCCCCTGTCCTGATAGCATCACCCATAAGCTTAGGTGCCTTAGGTGCTGGTGCAGCAACCTCTTCTTCCCCTTCCTCTTCCATGATGGAAGCCTTTCCAAGCACTCTGGCCACGGTCTTCTTGACCCTTTCCTTCCTCTTCTTGCCTTCAGCAGCAACTGGCTCTTTGGGTGCAGGCTTTTCAGTTGAAGCTCTAGCCTTTGACATAGGCTGCCTGCCTGCTGGCCTTTTGATCTTTAACCCTGGCTTTGTGCCTTGAGCTGGCTCAACTCTCTTTGATGTGGCTTCCTCTTCTGCCACATAATCTTCATCCTCAGAATCTGACGTTCTCTTATTCCTCTGTCTGGTGGCAGCTTTTGGCAGATTGCTTGGGGTACTCCTGCTGCCATCATCTGAAGAACTTGAGGGACTAGTGCCCTCACTCATCTGCACTTGCTCTTCTGACATGTTCTGGCTATCACTTTGGTCTGACATGATGAACAAGCTGACTGCTGACCCTGTGAATAGTTTATAGATGAGGTAGAATAGATGAGCATCACAAAATGCAGAGATTTTTGCAAAAGAATGATCCAAAAACTTAGTTTTAGTTTCCCACTGAAATCATCTCGGATCTACCGATTTTCAAACTCGGTGATATCGAAGAAGTTTTGGAACCTAAACTAGTGAACTCGGTCAGACCGAGTCGCAGTTCGGTGGCACCGAGACTGCTAGGGTTTCACAAAGTTCCAAAATCGGTCACACCGATAAGTAATTCTCGGTCAGACCGAGTCTCACTTGTGCAATGGCATAAGCCAAATCGGTGGGACCGAGTTTTTCAACTCGGTGGGTCCGAGATGGTTTCGACGGAAACCTAAACCTAGAATTTTCGAATCAAACCTAATCTACGAGTTCATTGACTGGATAGAAGTTTGTCAAACGTGGCTAGAATCAATATGATCACAATGTGCTAGGAATCAGATTGGGGAATAGCACAAAGATCGAGTCCATACCCTAGTTCGGCGGAGACTCGCTACGGCGGCAACGGCGGGGTAGAATTCCCGTTGACGGCGACGGAGACCAGCGACTGGAGGCAGCTGGCCGCGAGAAGACGATCCGGAGACCACGTTGGCAGAGCAGGCTATCGCAGGCGAAGGGGTTCGGAGAAATTTCCAAATTTTTGCCCGTGACTATATAGCCCGACCCTATCGGTGTGACCGAGTGGAACAACTCGGTGGCACCGAGATTCATAACTGCAAGCAGTTACTGAAACTCAGTGTGACCGAAAAGTTCAAATCGGTTGCACCGAGATCGAAAATCTAGATCAACTTAATGATCTCGGTAGGACCGAAAGTGGGGTATCGGTCAGACCGAGAATCATAAAGAGGTTTTGGAAGTTTAAGTCTATGACGAATTGGGGACTCCGAGCGCTCCTCACACAGAGTGGTTCGAATCTGACTTGATCAAATTTTGTGATGTAGCATGAATAGAGTTTGAGACGAGAAAAGCATAGATAGCTAGAGGAGGTTCTTAGGCATTCTTGTCCATCCACTTGGCAAAAGGAAATAAAACCGAACAATCAAAACAACAAGTGGATGTCCTCGAATGAGTAAAATATGCAACCAGCATGCTCACACAATAAGATGGCAAATGAAATATGTGACAAGGCATGCACAACCAATTCTAGCATCTACCAAGCAATTTGCGATGACAAGGTCATCTATATATGAGTATATTGACTTAGGATTCAAGTGAGAACACTTGATCATAGGTCATACTCATTGTTTAAGCTCAAGTGGGGTTACTACTTTTACATAAAGCATTGTTGTGTTCACATCTTTATTGCTTTAGCTCAAGTCTTAGAGTAAAGCTCCCCCTAGATGTGATATCCCCCCTAAGAGGGATGAACTAACCTCGGGTTTTGTCGATGATGACTTCATGTAGATGTCGAAGATGTGGATGCTCAATGTTGATGTAGATCACTTGGAGCTATCCATTTGAGTGAATTGCACTTTCAATACCTACATGGGTTAGTCCCACAAGGAACAAACAAGGATATCCATAGACACAGAGTGATGCACACACAAGATGATGTCCATGAAAACTTTTAGGTTACCTTGTCCCTTGTCTTACCAACAAGAGGGTTTGTGACTCCTTGAACTAGTGCAAGATGTGGAAGTTGATTGCACTTGTTCTTGCCAAAATGATAAGAGTGAAGTATGTTGGTGGAGTCACCCTCAAGAACTCTCTAGTTCTTCTTCTTTTGGATCCACACCATCTTGATGGGAATCCTTGGAGTTGTAGTCGTACTTGATGAAGTGGAACTTGAAGTAGTCTTGGGAATCCACTTGACTAAGGTCTTAGGAGCTTCTTCAAATGCATCAATTTCCTCTTGAAGCTTGTCCTTGCCTTTTTGCTTGTAGTCTTGTGGTGGAAGATCATCTTGAGCTTGTGTCCCCTTGAAAGAAGTATCATACTTCTCTTGTTGAGGAACAAACTTTGTCTTGGGGTATTGATCTTCTTCCCACTCAACTCCATTGGCATTGAACTTTCGTTCAAAACCAACACCTTGATTCTTCCGGTGCATTCCTTGCTTGCGCACAATTTCCTCGAATTGCTTACTCCCGGCAAGGCTTTTGTACACTCCTTTCTCTATAATTCCCTTCAATAAGCTATTTTCTTGCTCAAGTGTAACTTGGCTAAAAGAATCATTAGTGGAATCAAGAGAACTACTAGAAGCAACAATATTGGATTTAGCATGATCATTGTTACTACTAGAGGAAGAATCTTTCTTGTCCTTGTTACTAGACTTGACTTGAGGCATGTAAGTGGATAAGAGTAAACGCTTGGCAATGTAAGAAGAACTTTTCTTGCGGAGATCATCATTGATTGCTTTTAAGAACTCATGCTCTTGCTCAAGATTGAGCTTTTCAAAGCGTAATTTCTCATGAGCTCTTAAAAGTTCTCGATGATCTTCGAAGATAGTTTCATGAGCTAACTTAAGAGTGTTTAGTTCTTTAGTTAGAGCCTCAATCTTCTCCTTATCATTGTCATTCGTTTTATCTTGATTAGCATGATTAATTAATGTTTCATCATAGTATTCATCACTAGAGTTGTCAACAAGCAAATCATCACCTAACAAGTCATCTTCATCACTATTGAAATCAACATACTCGGGGTGTGTTACCTTAGGGCCTTTGGCCATGAAGCATCTTCCAATTCCTTCATTTGGTGAGTTAAATATGTCGTAGGAGTTGGTTGACACAAGTGCTAGACCGGCAACACCTTCATCTTGAGTATCTTCGGAGTCGGAGTGATAACTTCTCTCGGAGTGGCTGTCGGAGTCGGAGCCGGATACCCATTCACCAACATGAGCTTGATGTCTTCGTTTTGTGTAGCTCCTTGATGATTTTTCCTTCCTGTCCGAATCCTTGCTTCTCCGTGAGTATCTTCGTTCATAACGATCATCTCTACTCCTTCTCTCTCTTGGTGGTGATTCTTTGCTTCTTCTTTTTGGAGAATCTTCTCTTCTCTTGTAGGGAGCCGTACACTCATTGGAATAGTGTCCGGGTCTTCCACAACTGTAGCAGTTTCGCTCTCGACTAGAAGATCTTTTGTCATTGTAGGACCTTGATTTGAAGCTTCTATCTTTGCTTCTACTCTTGTAGAACTTGTTGAAGTTCTTCACCATTAAGCTCAATTCTTCATTGAAGTCTTGTTTCTCACTTGATGATGTAGGGGCTTCACATGAGGCTTTATAGGCACCACTTGATTTGTTGTGAAGTTCCTCTTTATCCTTAAGCGACATCTCATGAGCAACAATTCTTCCAATCACCTCCGTTGGCTTGAGATCTTTGTAATTGGGCATCATTTGGATCAATGTGCACACGGTATCATATTTTCCATCCAAGGCTCTTAGAATCTTCTTGATGATGAATCTATCGGTCATCTCTTCACTTCCTAAGCCGGCAATCTCATTTGTGATGAGAGCAAGCCTAGAGTACATTTCAGCGACACCTTCACCATCCTTCATTTTGAACTTGTCAAGTTGACTTTGAAGCACATCCAACTTGGATTCCTTGACGGAGTCGGTACCTTCATGCATATCAATCAAAGTGTCCCAAATTTCCTTTGCATTCTCAAGATGGCTGATTTTGTTGAATTCTTCGGGGCACAATCCGTTGAAGAGAATATCACAAGCTTGAGCATTGTATTGCAACATCTTCAACTCTTCCGCGGTAGCTTCACGGTTTGGTTCTTTCCCATCAAAGAATTCACCTTGCAAACCAACACACACAATAGCCCAAACGGCGGGGTTATGTCCAAGAATATGCATTTTCATTTTATGCTTCCAACTAGCAAAATTAGTACCATCAAAGTAAGGACCTCTACGGTGATAATTTCCCTCGCTAGACGCCATACTCTCCTAGGTTGTGAAACCAAGGCTATGACCACCAAAAGCTATGGACATCAAAGCAAATGGAGACCAAAGCTCTGATACCACTTGTAGGATCGAAAGTATGTCTAGAGGGGGGTGATTAGACTACTTGACCAAATAAAAGCTTAACCTTTTCCCAATTTTAGTTCTTGGCAGATTTTAGCTATTGTAGGACAAGTCAAGCAATCATCACACAATTCAAGCAAGCATGCAAAGAGTATATTGGCAGAGGAAAGTAAAGCATGCAACTTGCAAGAATGTAAAGGGAAGGGTTTAGAGAATTCAAACGCAGTTGGAGACACGGATGTTTTTCCCGTGGTTCGGATAGGTGGTGCTATCCTACATCCACGTTGATGGAGACTTCAACCCACAAAGGGTAACGGTTGCGCGAGTCCACGGAGGGCTCCACCCACAAAGGGTAACGGTTGCGCGAGTCCACAAAGGGCTCCACCCACGAAGGGTCCACAAAGAAGCAACCACCCACAAAGGGTCCACGAAGAAGCAACCTTGTCTATCCCACCATGGCCATCGCCCACACAGGACTTGCCTCACTAGCGGTAGATCTTCACGAAGTAGGCGATCTCCTTGCCCTTACAAACTCCTTGGTTCAACTCCACAATCTTGTCGGAGGCTCCCAAGTGACACCTAGCCAATCTAGGAGACACCACTCTCCAAGAAGTAACAAATGGTGTGTAGGTAATGAACTCCTTGCTCTTGTGCTTCAAATGATAGTCTCCCCAACACTCAACTCTCTCTCTCATAGGATTTGGATTTGGTGGAAAGAAGATTTGAGTGGAAAGCAACTTGGGAAGGCTAGAGATCAAGATTCATATGGTAGGAATGGAATGTCTTGATCTCAACACATGAGTAGGTGGTTCTCTCTCAGAACATATGAGTTGGAATTGTGTATGTGTTCTGATGGCTCTCTCCACGAATGAAGAGGAGGTGGAGGGGTATATATAGCCTCCACACAAAATCCAACCGTTACGCACAGTTTTCCAATCTCGGTGGGACCGAATCAACAAACTCGGTCGGACCGAAAATGTAAACCTAGTGACCGTTAGAGATTTTCGGTGGGACTGACATGCAACTCGGTAGGACCGATATGGTTAGGGTTTGGGCATAATGTAATCTCGGTGAGACCGATTACACAAACTCGGTGGGACCGAATTTGGTAATTAGCTAACCAGAGAGTTGGTCAGGCGAACTCGGTGGGACCGATTTGCTCTTTCGGTGAGACCGAAAAGTTACAAAAAGGAAACACTGAATTTACATTGCAATCTCGGTGGGACCGATTCGCTCTTTCCGTGAGACCGAAAAGTTACGAAAGGGAAACAGAGAGTTTGCAATCCCATCTCGGTGAGACCGAGATCCCTATCGGTAGAAACGAATTGCTAGGGTTTGGCAGTGGCTTATGACAATTGAAACTCGGTGGCGCCGGATAGAAAGAATCGGTATGACCGAGTTTGGCTTAGGGTTTAGGTCATAAGTGGATATGGGAAAGTAGTTGAGGGTTTTGGAGCATATCACTAAGCACATGAAGCAAAAGGCTCATTAAGCAACACCTCATCCCTCCTTGATAGTATTGGCTTTTCCTAAGGACTCAATGTGATCTTGGATCACTAAAATATAAAATGAAGAGTCTTGAGCTTTTGAGCTTGAGCCAATCCTTTGTCCTTAGCATTTTGAGGGTTCCACTTTCACATCCATGCCATGCCAATCATTGAGCTTTCCTGAAATAATCATCTTGGAATAGCATTAGCTCAA
Organism: Triticum urartu; assembly: GCF_056163025.1. NCBI lineage: Eukaryota > Viridiplantae > Streptophyta > Magnoliopsida > Poales > Poaceae > Triticum > Triticum urartu. The sequence goes on along the minus strand of NC_141877.1, from coordinate 437,036,076 downwards.
TGAGCTATATGTTGTTATGAATTACCAAAACCACCTAGGGATAGTTGCACTTTCAGTTCGTCATCATTTTGTTGAGAGGAACGATCAGTTCCTCCAATACCGACTAATCTTTGACAGACGACGCACCTATCACGTCGCCCTCCCTGCTTCTAATTTCTTTGACTTTCAGGCAAAAGGGAGATATTTTATAACCAGAGAGGAGGCGGAACAGTATAAGAGGAGGGCCGAGATAGCTCGCCTCCAAGCTGCAGCCCACGATGCAATGACTACTGCATCTCAGTATGACCCCAACTACAACTTTGGATATCCGCCAGGCCATCCGTGGCAATAGACCAACTTAGGCCAAAAGCCTAAGCTTGGGGGAGTACATATTTCTCACCGACATTACATTTATGTTCACATACTCATTGCTAGATGTCGGTGCTCATACTTTTTCATTGTAATATCCATGCTAGTTTATTTCTTTTTTATGCTTTCTTCTTGTGTGTTTGATAAACCTTAAGAAAAACAAAAAAATAGTAGTAGCTTTTAGCTATTTTATTTTTCTTGTTGTAGTAGTAATAACTAAAAACAAAACTCAAAAAGATTTCCCTTTCTTCTTTTGTTTGTTGGGAGCTTTCCCGTGTAAATAGTTTTATTTCTTTTCTTTTCTTTGGGGGTCGGGAGGACAAAACCATAATGAAAATGTTGAGTGGCTCTTATATGCATTATTGTTGATCTAACAAAGATCCCATATTACCTTGTCTTCTCTCTTGAATTGAATGCTTGCAGATTCCAGCTTAGTCCAAGGCATGTGCACTATTATTATTATTATTCACATCATTCGGTCGTGCAAGTGAAAGGCAATTATGACGATATATGATGGACTAATTGAGATGGAAGAAGCTGGTATGAACTCGACCTCTCTTGTTTTTGTAAATATGATTAGTTCATCGTTCTTGATTCAGCCTATTATGAATTATGTTTGCAATGACAATTAGAGATTATAGTTGCTTATGCCATGCTTAATTAGCTAGGAGCTTATAATGGTTTACCTTGCGTGCCAACATGCTATTAAAATGGTTGTGATGTGGTATGATAGGGTGGTATCCTCTTTTGAACGATTAGAGTGGCTTGACTTGGCACATGTTCACACATGTAGTTGAAATAAAATCAACATAGCCACTATGATATTTATGTTCATGGTGCATTATATCATACTCATGCTTGCATTCGGTGTTGATTAATTTTAATGCATGTTCATGACTGTTGTCGCTCTCTAGCTGGTCGCTTCCTAGTCTTTTTCTAGCCTTCACCTGTACTAAGCGGGAATACTGCTTGTGCATCCAATCCCATAAACCCCAAAGTTGTTCCATATGAGTCCACCATACCTACCTATATACGGTATCTACCTGCCGTTCCAAGTAAATTTGTATGTGCCAAACTCTAAACCTTCAAATGAACATTCTGTTTTGTATGCTCGAATAGCTCATGTATCAACTAGGGATGTCCGTATCTTCCATGTTAGGCGGGTTATTCTCAAGAGGAGTGGACTCCGCTCCTCACTCACGAGAAAATGGCTGGTCACCGGGATGCCCAATCCCATGCGTTATGCAAATCAAATCAAAATAGTTGCAAACAAAACTCCCCCGGGACTGTTGTTAGTTGGAGGCACTCGTTGTTTCGAGCAAGGCATGGATTGATGCTTGTTGGTGGAGGGGGAGTATAAACTTTACCATTCTATTTGGGAACCGCCTATAATGTGTGTAGCATGGAAGATATTACCAGCTCTTGGTTGTTATGTTGACAATGAAAGTATACCGCTCAAAATATTATTCACCTATATTTCAAAATCGAGCTCTGGCACCTCTACAAATCCCTTCTTCCCTCTGTGAAGGGCCTATCTATTTACTTTTATGTTGAGTCATCATCCTCTTATTAAAAAGCACCAGTTGGAGAGCACCGCTATCATTTGCATTCATTACAGTTAGTTTACATTGAGTATGACTTGACTGGATCTCTTTTACCATGAATTTCAATTTCTAGTCAGTCCTTGATCTTTAAAGGTGCTCTGCATTTATGTTTTGCAGTCTCAGAAAGGGCTAGCGAGATACCATGTTGTTATATCATATTATGATTGTTTTGAGAAAGTGTTGTCATCCGAGATTTATTATTACTGCTCGCTAGTTGATTATGCCATGGATATTAGTAAACATGAGACCTAAGGGCATCTCCAGCCGTTGGCCCCCCAGGGGGCATCAAAAAGCGCCGCCTGGGGGTGAGCCGGTGCAAAAAATGGCCCTGGGGGCGAGTCAGTCCCCAGCCGTCGGCCCCCAGGGCCGCCTCCAGGCGCGTATTAAAAAAAGAAGGACCGTTCGGCGAAATTATGATAAAAACTAGTTAAATTTCGGCCAAACATGGCAAATTTCGGCGAAATTCGCGCATTTTCATTACATTAACCTAATCTAAAAAAACAAAGGGGCTGAAGTCGTCGCCGCCGTCGCCGCCATCGTCGTCATCGGCCTTCTCCTCCTTGACGCGGGCGCCCCTGCTGGACCCCTGCCCGGTGTCGCCATGGCGGACTGGTGGCGGCGCGTCGTCGTTGTCGTCGCTGTCGCATAAGACGACGACCCCGCCTTCATCGCAACTGCGTCGGCGCTCCTCGAAGCGGCGTAGGGCGGCGCACTGGCGCTCCTTCTCCTTCTCCAACGCGCCTTCTCCATCGCAATGGAGTCCTGGCGCGCCCATTCTAGGGCCGCGTCGTTGTCCTCGAACTCCGCCTTCACCGGCGCCAGCCCCGGCTCCGTCTTCACCGGCGCCAGCCCCGGCTCCGTCTTTGGATTGACGAAGCGTGGAGGAGCCGACGAGGGGGAGGCGCGCCGGCCGCCCTCGTTGATGACGATGCTGGCGCTGCGAGTGCGCCGGCCGAGCGGCGTCTCTGCCGCGGGCTCGGCCTTGACGCCGAGCAGGGCCGGAGTGCCGGAGGAGTGCGACGAGGATCGGGAGGAAGAAGAGGAGGAGGAGGACCCGAACCTCCTTGGCACCCACGGCCCGGCGCGTCGGTGCTGCGCCGGGGCGGCCACCCTCGCCGGGGGGTACGCCAACGGCGGGTCGTTGCCGCCCTCGAGGTACGTGAGCACGCCCTCGAGTGTGCGGCCGGGGACGCCCCACCACAGGTGGCGCCCCTCGCTGTTGTGTCGGCCGCCGACCACCGGCGCGCCGTTGGTGGACGCCAAGCGCTGCTGCTGGCGGCGCTCGAAATACGCCGCCCATGCCGCGTGGTTGTCGGCGGCGTACTGGGGGAGGGAGAGTTGCGCGTTGAGGGAGGCGCGCATGACCTCGACTTCCTCGGCGAAGTACTTCGGCTTCGCCGCGGCGTCGGGCAACGGGGGAATGCGCACTCCCCCAGTGCTGAGTCTCCACCCCGTCGGCCTGGCGCGCATGTCCGGCGGCGCCGGGATGTTCTCCTGGAACAGGAGCCAGGACTCCTGTTCGCGGAGTGAACGGCGGCCGAAGCCGTTAGCCGCCGCCTCGTCTCCGGGGAAGCGTTCTGCCATGGCGACGGTGGGGCTGGGCGGGCTCGGGAGAGGTAGAGGGAGGGGCTGGGCGGCGGCGCTCGGGAGAGGTAGGGAGAGGGAGGGGCTGGACGGCGGCGAGGGGCGGGGCTAGTGTGGGCACAGGCGAGTGGAGGCCACCGGCTTTTATAGCCGCGCCGCGCCCGTGTGTACGCGTGCGAGGGAGGGGAGGCGTCGACGCACCGTCCCGTGACGCGCCGCCCGTGAGGAATCAATGGCAAGGCTGACCGGCGGCAGCCTTGCCATTGATTCCCCACGGGAACCGAGGCCGTTGGGGGAAGACGAGGCGCCGAGTCGCTGACGCGGCTGGCCCGCGGCTTTTTCGCGACAAAACAGCTCGCCCCTGCGCCCCCAACGCGCCGGGTTCGGCCTGGGTCCGCCGGCGCTGTTTTCGGCTCAAGCCGGCGAAAATCGGGCTCCTGGGGGCGCGACTGGGCCGTTTTTTCGGCGCCGGCGCGAAAAAATCGCCTGGGGAGGCCTTCCTGGGGGCGCGGCTGGAGATGCCCTAAGTGTTATTGTGAATATGGTTAGTTCATAATCTTTGCTGAAAACTTGAATGTTGGCTTTACATATTTACAACAACAAGAGCAAACAGAGTTTGTAAAAGTTTTTCTTTATCAGTTTCAGTTTGTCAACTAAATTGCTTGAGGACAAGCAAAGATTTAAGCTTGGGGGAATTGATACGTCTCTGTCGTATATACTTTTCCAAACACTTTTGCCCTTGTTTTGGACTCTAACTTGCATGATTTGAATGGAACTAACCTGGACTGACGCTCTTTCAGCAGAATTGCCATGGTGTTATTTTTGTGCAGAAACAAAAGTTCTCGGAATGACCTGAAACTCCACGGAGATTATTTTTGTAAATAATAAAAAATACTGGCAAAGAATCAAGGCCAGGGGCCCACACCCTAGCCACGAGGGTGGGGGCGCGCCCCCTGCCTCGTGGGCCCCCTGGAGCTCCACCGACCTCAACTCCAACTCCATATATTCGTGTTCGGGAAGAAAAAAATAGAGGAGAAGGATTCATCGCGTTTTACGATACGGAGCCGCCGCCAAGCCCTAAACTCTCTCGGGAGGGCTGATCTGGAGTCCGTTCGGGGCTCCGGAGAGGGGAATCCATTGCCGTCGTCATCATCAACCATCCTCCATCACCAATTTCATGATGCTCACCGCCGTGCGTGAGTAACCCCATCATAGGCTTGCTGGACAGTGATGGGTTGGATGAGATTTATCATGTAATCGAGTTAGTTTTGTTAGGGTTTGATCCCTAGTATCCACTATGTTTTGAGATTGATGTTGCTATGACTTTGCTATGCTTAATGCTTGTCAGTTGGGCCCGAGTGCCATGATTTCAGATCTGAACCTATTATGTTTTCATGAATATATGTGAGTTCTTGTTCCTATCTTGCAAGTCTATAGTCACCTACTATGTGTTATGATCCGGCAACCCCGAAGTGACAATAATCGGGACCACTCCCGGTGATGACCGGAGTTTGAGGAGTTCATGTGTTCACTATGTGTTAATGCTTTGGTACGTACTCTATAAAAAGGGGGCCTTAATATCCCTTAGTTTCCATTAGGACCCCGCTGCCACGGGAGGGTAGGAAAAAAGATGTCATGCAGGTTCTTTTCCATAAGCACGTATGACTATATTCGGAATACATGCCTACATTACATTGATGAATTGGAGCTAGTTTTGTGTCACCCTAGGTTATGACTGTTACATGATGAACCACATCCGGCATAATTCTCCATCACCGATCCAATGCCTACGAGCTTTCCATATATTGTTCTTCGCTTATTTACTTTTCCGTTGCTATTGTTATCATCACTACAAAATACCAAAAACATTACTTTTGCTACCATTACTATTGCTATCGTTACCACTACTATCATATTCGTTATCTACTAAATACTTTGTTGCATATATTAAGTTATCCAGGTATGGTTGAATTGACAACTCAAGTGCTAATACTTGAGAATATTCTTTGGCTCCCCTTGTGTCGAATCAATAAATTTGGGTTGAATACTCTACCCTCGAAAACTGTTGCCATCCCCTATACTTGTGGGTTATCAAGATGTTCCAAGAGTAGAAATTGGTATTTCACAGTCATGCCCATGTTGAGAGGTATGAGACCTCTAACAAGTACTTTGACTACAAGATGGAGGAGAATAGCTCAGCTAGTGAGCATGTGCTCAGAATGTGTGGGTACTACAATCACTTGAATAAAGTGGGAGTTAATCTTCCAGATAAGATAGTGATTGACAGAGTTCTCTAGTCACTATCACCAAGCTACTAGAACTTCATGATGAACTATAATATGCAAGGGATGATGAAAACGACTCCCGAGCTCTTCGCGGCGCTGAAACCGGCGAAGGTAGAAATCAAGAAAGAGCATCAAGTGTTGATGGTTAACAAGACCACTAGTTTCAAGCAAAAGGGCACACAAGGGAAAGAAAGGGAACTTCAAGAAGAATGGCAAGCAAGTTGTCACCCCCGTGAAGAAGCCCAAAGCTGGACCTAAGCCTGAAACTGAGTACTTCTACTGCAAAGGAATGGTCACTAGAAGCGGAACTGCCCCAAATACTTGGCGGATAAGAAGGATGGCAACGTGAACAAAGGTATATTTGATATACATGTTATTGATGTGTAACTTACTAGTATTCGTAGTAGCCCCTCGGTATTTGATACTGGTTTAGTTGCTAAGATTAGTAACTCGAAACAGGAGTTGTAGAATAAACAGAGACTAGTTAAGGGTGAGGTGACGATGTGTGTTGGAAATGATTCCAAGGTTGATACAATCACCATCGTACACTCCCTCTACCTTCAGGATTAGTGTTGAACCTAAATAAATATTATTTGCTGTTCGCGTTGAGCATGAATATGATTTGATCATGTATATTGCAATACAATTATTCATTTAAGTCAGAGAATAATTGTTGTTCTGTTTACATGAATAAAACCTTCTATGGTCATACACCCAATGTAAATGGTTTATTGAATCTCGATCGTAGTGATACACGTATTCATAATATTGATGCCAAAAGATACAAAGTTGATAATGATAGTGCAACATACTTGTGGCACTACCATTTAGGTCATATTGGCGTGAAGCTCATGAAGAAACTCCATGCGGATGGACTTTTGGAATCACTTGATTATGAATCATTTGATACTTCCGAACCATGCCTTATGGGTAAGATGACTAAAACTCCGTTCTCCGGATCAATGGAGCGAGCTAATGACTTATTGGAAATAATACATACCGATGTATGCGGTCCGATGAGTGTTAAAGCTCGCGGCAGATATCGTTATTTTCTCACCTTCACAGATGATTAAGTAGGTATGGGTATATCTACTTGATGAAACACAAGTCTGAAACATTTGAAAACTTCAAAGAATTTCAGAGTGAAGTGGAGAATCATTGTAACAAGAAAATAAAGTTTCTACGATCTGATTGTGGAGACGAATATTTGAGTTATGAGTTTGGCCTTCATTTAAAACAATGTGGAATATTTTCATAACTCATGCCACCTGGAACACCATAGCGAAATGGTGTGTCCAAACGTCGCAATCATACTTTATTAGATATGGTGCAATCTATGATGTCTCTTACCGATTTACCACTATATTTTTGGGGTTATGCATTAGAGAGAACTGCATTCACGTTAAATAGGGCACCGTCTAAATCCGTTGATATGACACCATATGAACTATGGTTTGGCAAGAAACCTAAGCCATCGTTTCTTAAAGTTTGGGGTTACGACACTTATGTCAAAAGGCTTCAGCCTGATAAACTCGAACCCAAATCGGAGAAGTGTGTCTTCATAAGTTACCCTAAGGAAACAATTGGGTACACCTTCTACCACATATACGAAGGCAAGATTTTTGTTGCCAAGAATGGAACCTTTCTAGAGAAGGAGTTTCTCTCGAAAGAAGTGAGTGGGAGGATAGTACAACTTGATGAGGTAATTGTACCTTCTCTCGAATTGGAAAGTAGCTCATCAGAGAAATTCATTCCTGTGATGCCTACACCAACTAGATAGGAAGCTAATGATGATGATCATGAAAATTTAGATCAAGTAACTATTGAACCTCATAGGTCAACCAGAGCATGATCCGCACCATAGTGGTATGGTAATCATGATCTGGAAGTCATGTTACTAGACCATGGCAAACCTACGAACTATGAAGAAGCTATGATGAGTCCAGATTCTGATAAATGGCTCGAGGCCATGAAATCTGAGATAGGATCCATGTATGAGAACAAAGTGTGGACTTTGGTGGACTTGCCCGATGATCCGCGTGCCATAGAGAATAAATGGATCTTCAAGAACAAGACTGGTGCTGATGGTAATTGAGGGAGTCCTGGATTATGGGGTCTCCGGACAGCCGGACTATATCCTTTGGCCGGACTGTTGGACTATGAAGATACGAGATTGAAGACTTCGTCCCGTGTCCGGATGGGACTCTACTTGGTGTGGAAGGCAAGCTAGGCAATACAAATATGTATATCTCCTCCTTTGTAACCAACCTTGTGTAACCCTAGCCCCCTTTTGTGCCTATATAAACCGGAGGGTTTTAGTCCGTAGGACAACAGACAATCATACCATAGGCTAGCTTTTAGGGTTTAGCCTCTCTGATCTCGTGGTTGATCGACTCTTGTAATACTCATATCATCAAGAACAATCAAGCAGGACGTAGGGTATTACCACCATCAAGAGGGCCCGAACCTGGGTAAACATCATGTCCCCCGCCTCCTGTTACCATCCGCCTTAGACGCACAGTTCGGGACCCCCTACCGAAGATCCGCCGGTTTTGACACCGACATTGGTGCTTTCATTGAGAGCTCCATTGTGTCGTCACCATAAGGCTTGATGGCTCCTTCGATCATCGCTAGCGATGCGGTCCAGGGTGAGGCTTTCCTCCCCGTACAGATCTTCATATTCGGCGGCTTTGCACTGCGGGCCAATTCGCTTGGCCTTCTGGAGTAGATTGAGAGCTACGCCCCTGGCCATCAGGTCAGATTCGGAAACTTGAACTACACGGCCGACATTCACGGAGACTTGATCTTCGATGAATTCGGGCCCATGTCGGACGCGCCGTACAGTCGTGACGAGCATGACGTAACTCTGTCGTCGGACAATGTTCGGGAGATAGCATCCGCAACTACTCCGTCCATCAATCCGGAGCAAGTCGCGCCATCCGAGAGTGGAGGAATGGACCCCGCCATAGAGGTTGCACTCTCAGTGGCGTTAGAGCCGGATACTGACATCACTCCTTACGAGAGCCGTGTCGCCGAACCACTGGATTCATCTCCGGCCATGGACTCCGAGCCGCTCATATCCGTGCCTGTCGAATCCGACTGGGCGCCGGTCATGGAGTTCACCTCCGCGGATATCTTTCAGCACTCACCTTTCGGAGATGTGCTAAATTCATTAAGGTCTCTCTCCCTTTCAGGAGAACCTTGGCTGAACTATGTCCGGCTAGAATGGGATGCAGACGACGAAGAAATTCGCTGCCCACCCACCACCCACTTAGTAGCCACCATGGACGACTTAACCGACATGCTTGACTTCGGCTCCGAAGACTTTGACGGTATGGACGACGAAGCCGGAGACGAACGTGATCCACCGCCCTCGGGGCACTGGACCGCCACCTCATCATATGATATATACATGGTGGACACCCCCAAAGAAGCCAATGGCGACGAGACAGCGGAGGATGACCCCTCCAAGAAGCAACCCAAGCGCCGACGTCAGCGGCGCCGCTCTAAGTCCCGCCACAGCAAGAGCAGTGATACTGGCACAAGAGATAATAACAATCCGGATAGCGCCAAAGACAACAACAATCCCCTCCAGCACGGTGCAGAGCTAGAGGACGAACAAGCTAGCCCTCCAGAGCAGGCAGCAGATGGAGAACAGGAGGAGGACAATTACATGCCTCTCTCCGAAGACGAGGCGAGCCTCGGCGATGACGAGTTTACCGTGCCCGAGGACCCCGTCGAGCAAGAGCGCTTCAAGCGCCGGCTCATGGCCACGACAAATAGCCTAAAGAAGAAACAACAACAACTTCAAGCTGATCAAGACTTGCTAGCAGACAGGTGGACCGAAGTCCTTGCGGCCAAGGAGCATGAACTCGAGCGCCCGTCCAAGAGTTACCCAAAACGCAGGTTACTACCTCACCTCGAGGAGGAAGCATTGAAACCTCATTCACCAGTGTATGATGCGGCTGACCGGCCACTACGCGGCCGAGCCAGGGAGGCGTTTCAGCCTAAAGATCAGACCGCACCCCGTCGCCACTCAGTCAAAAATACTAAGGCCCAGGGCAACACAGAGGACCTGCGAGACATCTTGGACAGTAAGGCAAAAATCGCAAGGTCAATATACGGGACACGGGCACGTGCACCCACACGGGACGATGATCGTCGCGTCGGATACACCAAGAGTAAATCCGGCCGGGCCGAATACAGCAGACAAGACTCATACGAACTACGTCGGGATATAGCCCGGCACAGAGGTGCCGCACACCCCCTATGCTTCACTGATGAAGTTATGAATCATGAATTCCCGGATGGTTTCAAAACCGTAAATATCGAATCATACAATGGCACAACAGATCCCGCTATATGGATTGAAGATTTCCTCCTCCACATCCACATGGCTCGCGGTGATGATCTACATGCCATCAAGTACCTCCCACTAAAACTCAAAGGACCAGCTCGGCATTAGCTGAATAGCTTGCTAGCAGATTTCGTTGGCAGTTGGGAGGATCTGGAAGATGCATTTCTTGACAACTTCCAGGGAACTTATGTGCGGCCGCCGGATGCTGATGACTTGAGCCACATATCCCAGCGGCCAGGGGAATCGGCCAGACAATTATGGACACGGTTCCTGACTAAGAAAAATCAAATTGTAGACTGTCCGGATGCAGAGGCCCTAGCGGCATTCAAGCATAACATCTGTGACGAGTGGCTCGCCCGCCACCTCGGCCAGGAGAAGCCGAAATCTATGGCAGCCCTCACGACACTCATGACCCGCTTTTGCGCGGGCGAGGACAGCTGGCTGGCTCACAACAACAACACATCAAGGAATCCGGATACCTCGGTTACCAAAGATGCTAACGGTAGGAAGCGTCATAATAGACCAAAGCGCCGCAATAACGGCGATAACACCAAAGATATGGAAGTTAATGCCGGATTCAGAGGCTCTAGATCCGGTCAGCGGAAAAAGCCATTTAAAAGAAATACTCCGGCTCCGTCCAGTCTCGATCGCATACTGGATCGCTCGTGTCAAATCCACGGCACCCCCGACAAGCCAGCCAATCCCACCAACAGAGAATGTTGGGTGTTCAAGCAGGCCGACAAGTTAAATGCCGAGAATAAGGACAAGGGGCCGCACAACGATGACGAGGAGGATCCCCGACCGCCGAACACAGGAGGACAGAAGGGGTTTCCCCCACAAGTCAAGACGGTGAACATGATATACGCAACCCACATTCCCAAGAGGGAGCGGAAGCGTGCACTAAGGGACATCTACGTGATGCAGCCCGTCGCCCCAAAGTTCAACCCATGGTCTGCATGTCCGATCACCTTCGATCGCAGGGACCACCCCACTAGCATCCATCATGGCGGATCCGCCGCACTGGTCCTAGACCCCATCATTGACGGATTTCACCGCTCTCGAGTCCTTATGGATGGCGGCAGCAGCCTGAACCTGCTTTATCAGGATACAGTGTGAAAAATGGGTATCGATCCCTCGAGAATCAAACCCAGCAAAACCACCTTTAAAGGCGTCATCCCAGGTGTAGAGGCCCATTGCACAGGCTCAATCACACTGGAAGTGGTCTTCAGATCACCGGATAACTTCCGAAGCGAAGAGTTATTCTTCGACAATGTCCCGTTTCGCAGTGGCTATCATGCACTGCTCGGACGGACAGCATTTGCAAAATTCAATGCAGTGCCGCATTACGCATACCTCAAGCTCAAGATGCCAGGACCTCGCGGGGTTATAACAGTAAATGGAAACACAGAACGCTCGCTCCGTACGGAAGACCACACTGCGCCCCTTGCAGCAGAGGCACAAAGCAGCCTGTTCAGGCAGACCACTCATTCACTGTCACAGCCCCCGGACACCTTCAAGCGAGTCTGGAACAAGCTGCAACAGGATCGCCTGGCATGATTAGAGCTCGCCTAGCAATCCGGCCCCCGTCCCAGTCCCAGTGAAGCGACGAAATCCGCGCCGCGCGTACATAACTACGCATTGAAAATACCATGGACATAGGCGGGGGCACAATCAGGACATGCCCCGCATTGTGGCTTAACCACACTAGGGGTTGTACACCTGTGACATTCCTTTTCTCTTTCAGGGCCTAACTCTTCGAAAGCCCTTTCCGGCAGTACGATTGTCGGACACATTCCGGAAGCGACAACCAAGGTGGCAAAACACGGGAACCGCCAGGTGGTCTCTAGTAATACTTGATATACCTGTTTTTCACTATTTATGCATAGCTTGCCCTGGGATAGGACATTTCGAATTGTCCTACTTTATGCTTATTGCACTACTTGTACCAGTACGCTTCGACGTATTATTCAAATAACAATGCATATCATTAATCTGTCATTGCATTATTTAAGTTTTTCTCTTTTCTCTTATACGTCCATTTAAGACAATCCGCACCCGCACGTTCGGGTACGGTTAGTATGCCAGGGGCTCTCGTTTACCCCACAATACGGTGCATGAAGTCCGAACACTTTCGATAGTGCGGCACCCCGAACTTATAGCATTATATGCATCAGCTCCGAATCATGTCTTTGGTCAAATGTTGGGTCACCCGGCTCCCATGCTTTGGTACCTTACGTTCCGCTATATTGGCTAAGGTAGCGGTGGGAGAACTACTGCGATTGTGTCCCGGTTCTTCCGGACGAGCACCTCAGTAGAGAAAGCCAAAAACTGACTGTCATGATAAGGCGAGAGACTGGTCGCTGTTCGAGAGGTCTCAAGTCCTTAAAGACTTTTTCCGCTTCAGGCGAGGAGTCGGCCTTGTCCGGCTTAGGCGTGTATAGTGCCCCAAATTCGGCCCTCCGAATACCAGGGGCTTCACCAAAAATTTAAAATTATAGACTTGTATGGCTAAGTGAGAGTGATAAAGCATTATAGTCCGATTGCCTGGTTCGTTGCGCTGAGCACCTCCCTTGAAGGACCCAAAATTGGGGTAAAGAGTGTTCAGATTTACCCCGAACACCCCAGTACTAGTTACATGGGGGTAGAAGCCGACGACTGGCCAACTCTCAGATTTTATAAAAACGGCCGCACAAAAGGTAATATTTTAAATTAAGAAAGCATCGCATGGCGCATAAGAACTCGTTTCATATTACAGGATCACATGGGCATGTTCGTTCAAAAGTTACATCCTTGGCACATTCATCTGCCACTAAGCGGGAACCCTTCAGGACGCTCTCATAGTAATTCTCGGGGTAGCGATGCTCCTTGCCCTCCGGCGGCCCCTCCTTCACCAGCTTCACGGCGTCCAGCTTCGCCCAGTGCACCTTTGTCCGGGCAAAAGCCCTGCATGCACCTTTGATGCAGACGGACCTCTTGATGACTTCAAGCCGTGGGCAGGCTTCCACAAGCCGCCTCACCAGACTGAAGTAGCTGCCAGACAGGGACTCGCCAGGCCACATCCGGACTATAAGGCCCCTCATGGCCTGTTCGGCCGCCTTGTGAAGTTCGACCAACTGCTTCAGCTGGTCGCTCAAGGACACGGGGTGTTCGGTCCCAGTATACTGAGACCAGAACAAGTTCTCCGCTGAGCTCCCTTCCTCAGCCCGGTAAAACTCCGCGACATCTAGTACACTGCGGGGAAGATCTGCAAATGCTCCTGGAGAGCTCCGAACTCGGGTAAGAAAAAGGAAATCACTACAAAAAAAGACACATCCGTGACATTTTGGGCCGAACGAAAAAAATTTCTGTCATACATATGACACTTCTATGACGATAATTGTGACAAAACCCGATATCATCATAGATGTGGTGGGCTCCTACTTCTATGACAAAAAATCATGACAGAAAATGGGCTTTTCATCCTGGGCGGGCCGGAGACACAGCTGCATGACATTCTTTGGGCCGTCCATAACGGAAAATTTCGGGGAGTTCCCGGTTACGGTGGGAGGTCGGGGGCCGAGTGATGCATGTTTCTCTCGTACACATACGCGCGTGTGTGCGAGGCGTTGGTTCTAACTGAACCCGAGCGAGGCGTTGGGCTCTAACTGAACCCGAGCGATTGCACTGCAGGCTACGCATTACTGAACCCGAGCGGTCGATCGATGGCTGTTAACTGAACCCGATCGAGCGATTCCTTTGCTACTGCTGCTAACTGAAGTCGATCGATGGGATGAACAATGAGCGTTGCGGGGGGGGGGGGTTGGATGAACAGTCAGCGGTGGCGTTACCTCTGGATGAGCAGGACCCCGTGGTGTGGTGGAGGGCTGGATGAATAGTAGACGGTGGAGGGGTGCCCATGGAGGGGTGGATGAACAGGACCCCATGGTGTGGAGGGCTGGATGAATAGTAGATGGTGGAGGGGTGGTTGAACAGGACCCCGTGGTGTGGAGGGCTGGATGAACAGTAGACGGTGGAGGGGTGCCCGTGGAGGGGTGGTTGAACAGGACCCCGTGGTGTGGAGGGCTGGTTGAACAGTAGACGGTGGAGGGGTGGTTGAACAGTAGCCGGTGGAGTAGCGCGCGGTGGAGGCTGGATGAACAGGAGCCCGTGGAGGCTGGAGGAGGTCGACGGTGGAGATGAACAGTATCCCGTGGAGTCCCGTTTTGCGGTATTCCCCACCCCTCCCGATGAATAGGACCCCCGTTTCGACTGTAGCGCTCCAACACAAGTATGTTTCCTCCGTTTTGCGGTACGCCACACCCCACCCGATCAACAGGACCCCCATTTCGATCGTAGGAGGCCTGTTTCTCCGTTTTGCGGAACGCCACACCCCTCCCGATCAACAGGACCCCCGTTTCGACCGTAGGAGGTCCGTTTCCTCCATTTTGCGGTACGCCACACCCCTCCCGATGAACAGGATCCCGTTTTGAATGTGGCCGGTCGAACACAAGGCCGTTTCCTCCATTCTGCGGTATGCTAGGCCTCGTTTCCATCGCCTGTTCCATCCAAGCCTCCCGATGAACACGACGCATTCCGTTGCCTCCCCATGAACACGACGCATTCCGTTGCCTCCCCATGAACACGACGATGACGTTGTTTCTCTGTTCCGACCCAGCCATGTACACGAGCCCTGGCCATACGTATGCGTGAGTAGGCGTTCGAGACCCCGCCCGTATGTACACATACGTGGCCGTATTTTCTTTCTTGCACCCTGGCCGTTGTACGTACGTGTACATGCTACGTGCGTGCCTCTACTACGACACGTGCGCGCCTCTACATCGACCAGTATGTACGTACACGTTCGCGACCAGAATGACAATGCTACGTACGCTTCGACCAGGTGGGTCCCGACTGTCAGGCACTTCCTTGCCTGCGAAGATGTAGCTGGTGGGTCCCAGCAGTCAGGGGGCAAATCATTTTTTGCTCGGACGCACTTCCTTGCGTGCGAAGGTGTAGCTGGTGGGTCCCAGCAGTCGGGGGCCTGGTGGGTCCCAGCAGTCAGGGGGTGAATCGTTTTTTTTCGGACACACTTCCTTGCATGCGAAGATGTAGCTCGTGGGTCCCAGCAGTCAGGGGGCGAATCATTTTTTCGCGAAATACGGTGGCCCGTCCGGTGGGTCCCCGCTGTCAGGTGGAGGAATAATTATTTTGCGCGTAATAAGGAGGCACTTCCTTGCGGCTGCCGTGGACCCAGCTGTCAGCCTCTCCACGTACAGTACTCTTCCGATGGAAGTCGGTCCTTAACCACGTTGACCACGCCACGCCGAGAGCACCAGGGCGGTGGTCTGGATGACGGCGAGGCCTAGGAAGGGGACGACGCGGATCCGGGGAAGACGCAGAAGTGGAAGCCCGCACGGTGAGGAGTACGAGGGTTCACTGGTTCAGCTGCGGTGTGAGGCTGCCGTCGCCGCAGAATAACAGGGGGTGTGGGTGAGTAGAGATATGGCCTGGCCAGCGGTGGGAGTAGTACGGGGCGGTAAGGCCTCCGCGGCATCACAGCCGGCCACGGGAGGCAGGAGCACACGACACGACCGGCGCTGCTTTGGGCGGCTGGAGCAAGAACACCAGAGGTTGAAGAAGCACTACGGCCATTGGATGGACATCGTACGATCACTGCAGCTAGAATCGTTTATATTGACTAAGTTGACAAAGCCATTGGTACGTGCCAACTTAGTAGGCCCACAGCTCGGATTTGGCAGAGAACATATATCCCATTTGCGATTTGTAAGAATGTACAACCCATTTTTTAATTCTAATGGAATTTACTACAACCCATTTACAGTTTGTTAAAAGTACATCCCAACTTCTAGCTAGGACAACAATTAATAATTTCAAACAACCGCTCAAAACAGAATTCAAAAAAAATTCCCACATTTTGATGGGATCCGATATATTTTTATTCAAAATTTCTAGTCAGGTTAAATATAATTTCAAAATAAAGTTGTATTACGTTAAAATCCAACGAAATATTGCGTGCGCAACAAGTAATGAAATTAAAATTTTCAAATTCCAAAAATAATATATTTTCAAACTAATTACGTGTTTGGTGCATAGTAACTATCCAGTTATTATAATTACATCCCATTTATTATTTCTTAAAGTCCATTTTCTTCTTAAGCCTAATGCATACCTCCTAGGATAGTTTGTAGCCCAATGGGGCGGAGAATAACAAGTTCACCCGGATATTGTGTACAACTGTCGGCCCAGTTACATTGCTGATGTTGAAAAAAACTATTTTTTATACACACATTAAAAAAATTGTATAGATAAGGAACATTTTTATACACACATTTAATAATTTTTAAATACATGATTAATACTTTTTAAAACATATTTTTTAGTCAACAGTGGGCCCACAGCGAGCGGAGGAGGTCACAATACACATATTTTTTAAATACATGATTAACACTTTTATAAAAACAATTAGCCCACAGCGAGCCAATTAGCTCCACTCGGCCCACAGTGGCCGACAGGGGCCAGTCGGCCAGCTGTAGGCCGACTGGAATCCAATCGGCCTGCTGTGGGCCGACTAGGCCCAGTCGGCCTGCAGCGGGCGGACGGTGTATTATTTTTGAAAAAAAATTACCCAACGTAATATTTATGAAACTTAATAAAAAATGTATTATTTTAAAAAATAGCGAAAAAGGCATGTGTAGTACAGTACAATCTAACATGGTTACTCAGCCCACATTCAGCGACGCCGGAAAAGCCCAAACAAGGCTTCTGTACAACTTTTTGAAGTCACTGAGCTCAATTAATAACTTAAGAAAAAAAGTTAGATTACAGTGGAACCTAATTAAAAGCTGTCACGAGCAAATAAATAATTCAACAGGTCCCACTTGTGTGTGTGCGTGTGTGTGTGTGAGAGAGAGAGAGAGAGAGACCCATCGGCCGATGCTCGTAAATACATTTTTCAGCCATATGCATTGCTGATGCTCAGTAAAAACTTATATAGTTGACACAATCATATAGAACATCATAGCACACTGAACTTGCATACAAAAATTTCACGTAGGCGGCACAATCAGCATGGAAGCAGTGGATCGCTACGGGAAGGGCTATGTTGAAACCAACGAAGTCGTACATAACGGTTCATCGTCTTTATCAATGACGGGGAAATATCTTGAATGTTGTGCAAAGAAAACAGACAGACAACACAATAAGTTCTCCTAGCACATTAAGTTGACGTACAACCCTTTCTAAAAAAAGTTCAGGTACAAAATTAGAACAGGTCACAATCAAATGTACTGGCATATTAGTGCTTCACACCCATAGCTCGGATTTAACTAGTATCTAACAAGATTCAGTTGTTACCTCAAATTAGAGCACATCTAGGAAGCCAGCCCTGCCTCTTCTCCCAAAGAAGCAGTGGCCTCCGCCGCGCAATGGAGTAGGCCCTGTGCCATCCATCGTTCCGAGCAACACGGGGAAAGTCTGACATTGACTCCTGTAATGGACGTCGTCGACGGACCCTGGCACCAGCGGCGGCGGCAGGACTTCGATTGATGGATTGACCACTTCTTCGACATGCACGAACACTCGATACAGGTACATCCCTAACGTGGTCCGCGGCGGCCTTGGTGGGGACGAATAGTACAACCCCGGTTCCTGCACCGGTATCTCAACACCAATCACCTTCGGTATGGTGGACGGCTTCTTCATCCATGCCATAACCGTCAGAGCCCAGCTGTCTGGAGGAACAAACATACTTACGAGCTCACCTCCAAGGTCGTTGATAAGCTCGTTCATGGACTCGCTGTTCCAAGCATGTCGAGGCATGCCGTGGAAGGTAAGCTTTGTTAAAAACTCAAGCTCAGAGGGCACCGAGCCCCATCCTGGGTGCCACCGATCAAAGCTCACCAGTGCGCCATCGCAGAACAAACGCCGGGAAGATTCGAACACACGACTGCAGTCGAAAGTTGTCCGGAACCTGATGAATAAATCAGCCAGTGGCGGACAGACTTCGACGAGCAAGTCACTTATTTGGATGCCGTGCGCAATGCCAAGAGCTTTGACAAGGTCATCCGGCGAGATGGGAGGCCGGTCGTCGTTGATGGTTACCATCAGCACTTTGCCGGCGAACTGGTCGTCAAGCGCCGCCATGCCACTGCTGAGCGACAGCACGCAGCGACCGAAGGCAGGACGGACCTCAGGATCTCCGGCTCGGAGATCCGCGTTGACCGGCAACATGATAGTGCGCTTGAGTACATGGAGTACAGGAGGGGGATTTGGGGGAACTGGAATAGGAATCGATATTCCATAGGTGGGGGAGGGGCGGGAGACTGCGGATGAAAAGGTAGCATGAATTTCGAGCACGCGCCAATATGCTTTCGGCGCGCAAGCGCACGAAAACACCGGTGGCGCCCACATGTCGGCCTAAGAGTCCTTATTCATTCTTTTTTGGAGAGCCCGGCCTTTTTTTCCAGGATCTTTTGAGAGCCCGGCCTGAGAATCATAATTGACCTGTTTGGCATTGCGTTACTACTCGGCCCATATTCAACGACACCTCACTCGCCCAAACAAGTGTAAATCATCGAAAAGACACTGAGCTCAAATTATATAACTTGAAAAAAGGAGATATACTCTGAACACGGGAGAATGGTGATGCCCTCATTTAGCCCACCAGTAGTTCGAGACAATAAACAGTTCGAAACAACGATATATACAACATTGAAACACTGACTAGTGACTACTACTGACATAAACAGCAAGACATGATAGTTCATAAGAAGTCTTGCTACACCACCAAAACGCACCCATCTGCAGCGCTCAGACTCTCGTGATCTAGACGAGAATGACATTCTAAACAGAAGCAACTATTACATGGTAAGAGTGACATAGACGAGGATGACCAAATGGCAAGGAATATGCATAACAAAAGAAAGAACTACCCATCCAGAACCAGCAGCAAAGACAACAAAGTCATTCAAAGAGATGATCCAACACCATCATAATTTGCAGCCCCGCTTTAGCGACCAGTGATCCGGAGACACCAGTACTCCACCCTTTCGATGCAACAACCCAATTACCTATCAACCTGAAGGCCCGAACCACATCACTGCCTGTCGTAATTGAGACATCCAAGGATCAAAGTTAATCCGGATGCCTTTGTCATTCTCACCTTCTTTTGGCTGCAGGTTGTATCGTTGACAATCAGGGGAGTTTGCTCCCGAACTCCTAGGGCTCGCCGTGTAGACACAGTTTTCCATAGCAAACAGAGCCTCTCTGCCATCAAGGTCCTTGCCAACGGTGATCTCCTGGTTAATCAGATAATTGAGTCTGAGAAACAGAGAGTGTGAACCAAGGCTGTTTACCCGCCTCCAACTAAAAAATCCTAAAGGCCCCAACAAGCTGGTATCCTGCTCATAGACGTAACAGCCACTGTCCGGATACTCACGTATTACACGGTGCTTGTATACAGTGGGGTTTTTGCAATATAACTTTTCCGGCTCATGTGTCCGAATGATCATCAGTCTTTTGCCGTCGTCTGATCGAGCGAGGAACCAGTTGTGCTTCCCTGTTTTTGGCAAAGGTGGTGTGATTACAAAGGGCAGTAACTGTAGGGACACTGCATCATATCAAAAAGGACAGGCATTGTTAATGTAAGATCAGCATTGTTCAGAGTATGAGTAGAATAATGCAAGAAATAGCATTGATATGTCCCTTTTGGAACTGGGAGGAAAATACAGGGAAATGTATACTGGGTTCGAAAATATAGAAGTGCCATGCATGGTTATACTCATGTTATCTCGCAATCGATTCTTCACAGGAAACTACCATGTCATGCATGTTATGTAATCATGTTCTGTCCTCACAAACAAATTCTTCAAGGTAACTTGTGTTCTGTGGGAAAAAATTGTGTGAGGATATTATTCTAGCCATTGATTGCTGAAGGGCAAATATAGGTATGTACACATGGTAAGCATTGCAGGATTTCACTACTTCCAAATATAGAGTTCTCCATATGCACATTTACTTCCCTAATGTATGGTTAGATGAAACCAACAGTGTGGTGCATGTTTCTACATCATGAAAATGAGGAAACTAACATGGCCATTGATACACACTCATATTTAGTAGTAGTATATAGATTACTGTAAAATAAGGATAATATCCATATATTCCTAACCATTTGATTATTCAGGGTACAAATTGGCTGTAATGACATGGTCACAATCGCATGAATTAACTCATTCCAAATATAGCTGGTTTACGGCATCTCTAATACATTGCCATAGTTCTACTCAAATTCTGCTCAAACAGAGATATGCCAATCATCACAAAAAGTTCAAACAGTGTCATGGCGTCATCATTAACATGAGAGGAAACAACTTACACGCGTCGTCCCAGCAATACATGGTGCCATCTGCTTTGTCGATCGCGTAGATGATGCCATTGTGTTCAATAGCATCACAGAAGTGTGTATCAGCTTTGACGATGATCCACTGCGAGCCGAGTTGTCTCTAGCTAAAGAAGGCACTGGCGTAAAGATAGGCGAGTCCGCGGTCGAACAAGGCAATTAGCTTGAAGTCTGCGTAATTCGCATGTCGTGTGGGCACTTGGTAGATTACAATCTTCTACAAAACAAGGTCCGTCCAACTGATGTAGTAATCTAGATGACTTGGACCGCGATGGTAATACTCTATATAATCCAACGGAGGAAGGATAATCTCATGGGAGGTCTGGAAGTTCACGAGCACCAACTTTTTACCGTCTTCTCTGAAGGCAGCCATCCAGTGGGAGTTCATGCCGACCCAGTACATACCTGCCAAGAAGTTTCGGGCGATGGTGATCGGATCGATGTCGAGGGAAATGATGTACGGCGACCCACTACATACCTGCAAAGAAGTTTCGGCTAATGGAGATCGGATTGAAGTCGAGGGGCATCATGCACGCCTCCGTATCATGGTGAGCCAATCTCGCAAGACCAGATAGCAGCAAGCAGGTGTCTTGAAAAGCTTAGGCCTCGCTTCGACGATGGTTGTGTGCATGTCCCTCGAGTATGCAGCCAGCCGCAGGGCGCTCAACATATCCATACATGAACAACAGAGGTCGAGGATGTCACTGGGGAGATTGCTCCAATCGCGGCTCATATGGATGCTGCGCGGTTCGCGTTCGGTCATGGTGGAGTTTGGAAGGGGGCTTGATTTATGGGGGAGAAGGATGTCAGTGCTGGAGCGGCTAGCGAGGGAATAGTGGTACTGGGGGAGGCGAGTGAGGCGACGGTACACGGGGCCACAGGGAGATGGAGACGGAGAAGGAGATGGAGATGGAGT
Source organism: Triticum urartu (assembly GCF_056163025.1). Classification (NCBI taxonomy): domain Eukaryota; kingdom Viridiplantae; phylum Streptophyta; class Magnoliopsida; order Poales; family Poaceae; genus Triticum; species Triticum urartu. The sequence goes on along the minus strand of NC_141877.1, from coordinate 437,014,583 downwards.
GGTGCTATGGGAGCGGAGTGGGAGATGAGGCGAGGCACCAATGTGCTGTACAGCGGCGGTGACAGACTGCACTGTGCACAGGGTGAGGCTGACTTTCGTAACCCGAACACGCCGCCTGGACTAGTGTCAGGCGCAGGGTGTTGTCACTTCACTATGAGGACCGGATGAATAGTATTTTGACCATCAAGTGTACCACGGTTGTACTACTACTACTACTACTAGTAGGTACATGAGTACTCCAGTATTGTATAGCGTAAATAGGTCTCCTGTGCTAGCATGCCTGTTCACTTCATCGTTCAAGTATCATCCATATTGTGAGCAGAACCAAATTCTCGTGCATGCCCAATCAACGCTCTGCCGCGATGCATGCAGTGGTCGTTCTGGTGCATCAAGGACGGCATGCAGATTGTTCCACACTTGAGAAGAGGAAAAATGGAAAGGTAGAACGCGACAGCAGAGGAAGAGAACGCTGGCTAACGAGGCTGGGAGGGGATCGAGCAGGAAGTTAATGCTCCACGCCTAAAGGTTTTGGGAAAACCTGATTTTCATAAGGTGACTTATACTCACCTAAGCGGAGGGAGTATTCCTCAACCAGAGAATGTTGTGTCTCCCACTCACGCGCTCAAAAAAAACTACGACACATTTTTTATCTGTTTGCATAGGTCCCACCTATCAGGAAGGATGGGCACGTACACGAACAGGTACGACTCATCAGTCTACCTGCATAGCCTTTTTGTTTAGTCTACCTAGCCGTCTAATCAACTGCCTGCACGCCACTTCTCCCATTTACTACTCCATCGGGAACCGATTCTCCTCGGCTTCTTCACCTCCCATTCGTCTTCATTTGCATCCAAACCCCACTGCGTTCACATTGTTTTAACCTCTTTAAATAATCATCTACTACTTTAGTTAGACTAGCCATCTAATCCTAATTCTCCAAACCATAGCCCTCCGTTCCAGCGGTTCCAAATGGCGATAGAGATCGAGATGCAGGTTTTTAGCGTCCAACATGTCCTCGTCGAAGGCTCGATGTGCATAGTTGCCACCGTCACCGTCCACCCAAGGGTTGTTCGGCAGTGGATCAACAATGTATCCAACTCCCTCGAAAAGGTAGAGACGAGGGTCATCGGTCTCGACGCAGAGTACACGGAGCGTGCCCCTGGGAAGATCCAGCGCGCCGCCGTCCTTCAGCTGTGCCTCGAAGATGATGTTTTGGTGTACCACATCATACACTCGCCCTCCATACCAGGTGAGCTTCACGATTTCTTGTCTCGGGAGGACGTATACTTCTGTGGGGCAGCCATCGAAGGGGACAAATAGAACCTAGAGCCGTACAACCTAGATTTGAATAGCATCGCTGACCTACAAACCAGAATCAAAATTCCTGTAGAAGTTTGTGATAAATAGACACCATCCCTATTCGACATAGCAAATCTTGTGCTTGGTACAAATCTTCAGAAGGGTGACGAGACGGTGGCATTAAGGTCGTCTGGATGGGAGAATTATCCCTTGACGTACGAGCGGATAAAATATGCTGCCCTCGATGCCCGTGTGAGTTACGAGATAGCTGCAAGGTCCAAAGAGCTTGTTGAGAAGCCGTCTCCCACAAAGAATGAGAAGAAGAAGAAGAAGAAGAACCAAATTGTACTACTACTACTAGTAGTAGGTACATGAGTACTCCAGTATTGTATAGCGTAAATAGGTCTCCCGTGCTAGCATGCCTGTTCACTTCATCGTTCAGGTATCATCCATATTGCAAGCAGAACCAAATTCTCGTGCATGCCCAATCAACGCTCTGCCGCGATGCATGCAGTGGTCGTTCTGGTGCATCAAGGACGGCATGCAGATTGTTCCACACTTGAGAAGAGGAAAAATGGAAAGGTAGAACGCGATAGCAGAGGAAGAGAACGCTGGCTAACGAGGCTAGGAGGGGATCGAGCAGGAAGTTAATGCTCCACGCCTAAAGGTTTGGGAAAACCAGATTTTCATAAGGTGACTTATACTCACCTAAACGGAGGGAGTATTCCTCAACCAGAGAATGTTGTGTCTCCCACTCACGCGCTCAAAAAAAACTACGACACATTTTTTATCTGTTTGCATAGGTCCCACCTATCAGGAAGGATGGGCACGTACACGAACAGGTACGACTCATCAGTCTACCTGCATAGCCCTTTCGTTTAGTCTACCTAGCCGTCTAATTAACTGCATGCACGCCACTTCTCCCATTTACTTCTCCGTCGGGAACCGATTCTCCTCGGCTTCTTCACCTCCCTTCATCTTCATTTGCATCCAAACCCCATTGCGTTCACATTGTTTTAACCTCTTTAAATAATCATCTACTACTTCAGTTAGACTAGCCATCTAATCCTAATTCTCCAAACCATAGCCCTCCGTCCAGCGGTTCCAAATGGCGATAGAGATCGAGATGCAGGTTTTTAGCGTCCAACATGTCCTCGTCGAAGGCTCGATGCGCATAGTTGCCACCGTCACCGTCCACCCAAGGGTTGTTCGGCAGTGGATCAACAATGTATCCAACTCCCTCGAAAAGGTAGAGACGAGGGTCATCGGTCTCGACGCAGAGTACACGGAGCGTGCCCCTGGGAAGATCCAGCGCGCTGTCGTCCTTCAGCTGTGCCTCGAAGATGATGTTTTGGTGTACCACATCATACACTCGCCCTCCATACCAGGTGAGCTTCACGATTTGTTGTCTCGGGAGGACGTATACTTCTGTGGGGCAGCCATCGAAGGGGACAAACAGAAGCTAGAGACATACAACCTAGATTTGAATAGCATCGCTGACCTACAAACCAGAATCAAAATTCCTGTAGAAGTTTGTGATAAACAGACACCATCCCTATTCGACATAGCAAATTTTGTGCTTGGTACAAATCTTCAGAAGGGTGACGAGACGGTGGCATTAAGGTCGTCTGGATGGGAGAATTATCCCTTGACGTACGAGCGGATAAAATATGCTGCTCTTGATGCCCGTGTGAGTTACGAGATAGCTGCAAGGTCCAAAGAGCTTGTTGAGAAGCCGTCTCCCACAAAGAATGAGAACAAGAAGAAGAAGAAGAAGAAGAAGAAGAAGAACCAAATTGTACTACTACTACTAGTAGGTACATGAGTACTCCAGTATTGTATAGCGTAAATAGGTCTCCCGTGCTAGCATGCCTGTTCACTTCATCGTTCAGGTATCATCCATATTGCGAGCAGAACCAAATTCTCGTGCATGCCCAATCAACGCTCTGCCGCGATGCATGCAGTGGTCGTTCTGGTGCATCAAGGACGGCATGCAGATTGTTCCACACTTGAGAAGAGGAAAAATGGAAAGGTAGAACACGACAGCAGAGGAAGAGAACGCTGGCTAACGAGGCTGGGAGGGGATCGAGCAGGAAGTTAATGCTCCACGCCTAAAGGTTTTGGGAAAACCTGATTTTCATAAGGTGACTTATACTCACCTAAACGGAGGGAGTATTCCTCAACCATAGAATGTTGTGTCTCCCACTCACGCGCTCAAAAAAAACTACGACACATTTTTTTATCTGTTTGCATAGGTCCCACCTATCAGGAAGGATGGGCACGTACACGAACAGGTACAACTTATTAGTCTACCCGCATAGCCTTTTCGTTTAGTCTACCTAGCCGTCTAATCAACTGCATGCATGCCACTTCTCCCATTTACTTCTCCATCGGGAACCGATTCTCCTCAGCTTCTTCACCTCCCCTTCGTCTTCATTTGCATCCAAACCCCACTGCGTTCACATTGTTTTAACCTCTTTAAATAATCATCTACTACTTCAGTTAGACTAGCCATCTAATCCTAATTCTCCAAACCATAGCCCTCCGTTCCAGCGGTTCCAAATGGCGATAGAGATCGAGATGCGGGTTTTTAGCGTCCAACATGTCCTCGTCGAAGGCTCGATGCGCATAGTTGCCACCGTCACCGTCCACCCAAGGGTTGTTCGGCAGTGGATCAACAATGTATCCAACTCCCTCGAAAAGGTAGAGACGAGGGTCATCGGTCTCGACGCAGAGTACACGGAGCGTGCCCCTGGGAAGATCCAGCGCGCTGTCGTCCTTCAGCTGTGCCTCGAAGATGATGTTTTGGTGTACCACATCATACACTCACCCTCCATACCAGGTGAGCTTCATGATTTGTTGTCTCGGGAGGACGTATACTTCTGTGGGGCAGCCATCGAAAGGGACAAACAGAAGCTAGAGACGTACAACCTAGATTTGAATAGCATCGCTGACCTACAAACCAGAATCAAAATTCCTGTAGAAGTTTGTGATAAACAGACACCATCCCTATTCGACATAGCAAATTTTGTGCTTGTACAAATCTTCAGAAGGGTGACAAGACGGTGGCATTAAGGTTGTCTGGATGGGAGAATTATCCCTTGACGTACGAGCGGATAAAATATGCTGCCCTCGATGCCCGTGTGAGTTACGAGATAGCTGCAAGGTCCAAAGAGCTTGTTGAGAAGCCGTCTCCCACAAAGAATGAGAACAAGAAGAAGAAGAAGAAGAAGAAGAAGAACCAAATTGTACTACTACTAGTAGTAGTAGGTACATGAGTACTCTAGTATTGTATAGCGTAAATAGGTCTCCCGTGCTAGCATGCCTGTTCACTTCATCATTCAGGTATCATCCATATTGCGAGCAGAACCAAATTCTCGTGCATGCCCAATCAACGCTCTGCCGCGATGCATGCAGTGGTCGTTCTGGTGCATCAAGGACGGCATGCAGATTGTTCCACACTTGAGAAGAGGAAAAATGGAAAGGTAGAACGCGACAGCAGAGGAAGAGAACGCTGGCTAACGAGGCTGGGAGGGGATCGAGCAGGAAGTTAATGCTCCACGCCTAAAGGTTTTGGGAAAACCTGATTTTCATAAGGTGACTTATACTCACCTAAACGGAGGGAGTATTCCTCAACCAGAGAATGTTGTGTCTCCCACTCACGCGCTCAAAAAAACTATGACACATTTTTTTATCTGTTTGTATAGGTCCCACCTATCAGGAAGGATGGGCACGTACATGAACAGGTACGACTCATCAGTCTACCTGCATAGACTTTTCGTTTAGTCTACCTAGCCGTCTAATCAACTGCCTGCACGCCACTTCTCCCATTTACTTCTCCATCGGGAACCGATTCTCCTCAGCTTCTTCACCTCCCCTTCGTCTTCATTTGCATCCAAACCCCACTGCGTTCACATTGTTTTAACCTCTTTAAATAATCATCTACTACTTCAGTTAGACTAGCCATCTAATCCTAATTCTCCAAACCATAGCCCTCCGTTTCAGCGGTTCCAAATGGTGATAGATCTCGAGATGCAGGTTTTTAGCGTCCAACATGTCCTCGTCGAAGGCTCGATGCGCATAGTTGCCACCGTCACCGTCCACCCAAGGGTTTTTCGGCAGTGGATCAACAATGTATCCAACTCCCTCGAAAAGTTAGAGACGAGGGTCATCGGTCTCGACGCAGAGTACACGGAGCGTGCCCCTGGGAAGATCCAGCGCGCCGCCGTCCTTCAGCTCTGCCTCGAAGATGATGTTTTGGTGTACCACATCATACACTCGCCCTCCATACCAGGTGAGCTTCACAATTTGTTGTCTCGAAGGACGTATACTTCTGTGGGGCAGCCATCGAAGGGGACAAACAGAAGCTAGAGTCGTACAACCTAGATTTGAATAGCATCGCTGACCTACAAACCAGAATCAAAATTCCTGTAGAAGTTTGTGATAAATAGACACCATCCCTATTCGACATAGAAAATTTTGTGCTTGGTACAAATCTTCAGAAGGGTGATGAGACGGTGGCATTAAGGTCGTCTGGATTGGAGAATTATCCCTTGACGTACGAGCGGATAAAATATGCTGCCCTCGATGCCCGTTTGAGTTACGAGATAGCTGCAAGGTCTAAAGAGCTTGTTGAGAAGCCGTCTCCCACAAAGAATGAGAACAAGAAGAAGAAGAAGAAGAAGAAGAAGAAGAGGCTGCACCGGCACAAGAGCATTATGGATGGATGAACTATTTCCTCTCTTGTAAAAAATAATTCCCTCTTGGTGTATATTGATATAGATGGACTATTTCGACGGTGTGCATGTCTTTGGAACAGAGTAGTAGCGTGGGTCCGCTTGACTATAAGGAACTATTTATCCGCATATATAGCTTTCTCTGCTACTCCTTCCAGTGATCGGTATGCAGTGCATGTGTCCGTAGACATGACAGCTTGTCCATGGAAGTTCAACTACGATGACCATCACGTTTCATCTCGCAATTCCCACGACGCCTCTCCAACCCATGACACCACGCCCCCCGACGTGCGCCTCACCCCTCTCGGCCGCACCGCCCCTCTGCCTTTGTGTGCATGACATGTGGGCCACCTAAAATGCGGCGAGCATCAAGTTTCTACCACAGCCACCCACGATTCCCACGACGTTGCTCGAACCCATGAAACCACACGTCCCCTGACCTACGGCTCACCCCTCTTGGCCCCACTGCCCCTCTGCCTACGGGAGCATTACATGTGGACCAGTCACCTATCGGGTCCACATGTTATTGACTCAAAGGTAGGTGTAGTAAGGCGATGAAGCTTAGTCCCGGCGGCCCTGAGAGGGAAATGTAACTCCTGTGCCAGGGCTTGTGGTGCTCCCGCAACACGAACTCGTGCCAAACTCAAGATTTGATTCTTTACTATACATGCACGCAACGATTTAATGGACATTGTAATCTCAACATGTGATGGGGAGCTCTAAATTTGAATTTGAAACTTATAAAACGAAAAGATTCAAAACAAATAAACTGGGAGAGAGGGAGTATATTGTAGGATGTGTCCCATACAAAATAAGTCCCCTGGTTTGTCACCGCGAAGATGCGGTTAGAAAGGAGCACAGCTTCTTCCTACTCGTACGACAACAAATCGGCCGCAGACAGCATGGTCCGTCTTTGACCGCCATGTGCAAGGTTCGTGCTATCTTATTCAATCTCACCATGGTTCCATCGTACCAATTCATGCGGTGGCCCATTGCATGTCTGATCCCAATGTTGGACAAAGGTTCTACGGGAACGGTTTCGCCGTTGTAAATGTTGTGCAAATTGATGTTGGTACCCTCCCGTACATATGCAAGCCAATCTCCACTCGCACCGAGCCTAACCTGTGAAACAGTGGGCAGGGGGAGAATTAGGAAATGGACACAGAAGTAGTCTTTAGAATGCATTTACTACGTGATCAAACTCATCTTACCTGCTCATCGGAGGAAATCCGAGTGCCCCTCAACGTCGGCATCTCAAGGGGCGTCAACTTGCAACTACAGCCACGCCGCGCTGGAGAGACCCCCAAGGAAACATCTTCGTGCGTTCCACGGAACATCAAGATGAATTTGTATGAGTAGTTTATCTTGTGAGAGAAAAGGATGAACGAGGGAAGGCCTCTAGAGATAGAGATGGACACTACTACTACCAATGTGCTGGCCCGTGTGTTGCAATGGATCCAAAGTAGTAGAATAATACTTGTTCACGTGCTTGAAATATAAACACTCTAGTTTTGATATACATGTGTCAGCAGACATGACAGCTTGTCCATGGAAGTTGAACCACGACGACCATCACGTTTCTTGTTTCTACCACTAAGCCACTAAAGTTCGGTCCCGTGGGCCCCGAGAGGGAAATGTAACTCCTGCGGCAGGCCTTGTGGTGCTCCCGCAGTACGAGCTCGTGCCAAAACTGGAATTTGTTTCTTACTACTACCAACTAGTACTAGTAAGGTACACGTGCATTGCACACATGAGATTATGGTGGTTTGTGCATTATGCTTCTACATGTGGAGCTTTCTGGATTCTAACATGTGGCAAAATCTGGTGGAATGTAAGGTTAGGAAAGTTTGATTAACTTAGGCGAGTGTTTGATTCAAGCCACACCTTAGGCAAGCCACACTAAGGCCCCACATGACATACACACAAAAAATGTGGCAATATTCCCTTAGGCTTGCCAACTTGTTTCTCTCGTTTTGAAGACCTAATAACTTTTCCTAAGCTTAGTTGTGGCAAAGTTAGGGTCTATTTGATTCAAAGGATTTTCATAGGATCTTTGAAGGATTAGAATCCTTAGGAATTTTTCCTACGTTGGTCGTTTGATTCGTAGGATTGAATCATGTAGAATATTTTCCTAAGGGTTCATTTGTACTACGTTTCACAGGAATTCTAACATGCACTCCAACCTCTTGAAAGAAATCCTTTGTTTTTCATGTGACGCAATCAAACAAACTCAAATCCTATAGGGATCTAATGAACATGCCATTCCAATCCTCCTTTTTTCCTATTCCTATGTTTCTGCAATCCTATGAATCAAAGAGGCCCTTAGTCATGAATTAAGTTCAACCATGGAGTCTTCTAGATTATACATGTGGCAGAATCTGGTGGATGATATCCAACGGCCAGTAGTGCTCGGATTTGCCATCTTTGTATTGTCGGATTGGCTTCATCCAACGACCAACTTTCAAAGTTTTTCACACACTATATAGGCGGTATAGATATAGATGTGTCGGTCCGTTGCAATGGATCCAAAGTATATATATATCTATTTAGTGGAGTGCACTCTAAACACATTATCTATTTATTTTTCTCTAACCTTCCATAGCCATGCAACCAAGCCACATAAGCTTCATGGGTGCCCCCCACATCATATTATTCATACTACGTTGATTGAAAAAAAGATAAATCACCCAAAACAAGATCTTCCCATTTTTTGTTCCTACGATGTTGTGCCATGCACGTACCTACTAGTTGTATAGTGGTAGTACTAGTAATATAGTATTAGGAGTACAAACTTGGTACTAGTAGGAGTAGTACTAGTACGGAATGCTCCTACTCTATCAACGAGCCCCGTCTGACACCAAATTTGTTGGCTTCTGTGCTACAGCTAGATCTTCCCCTCATTTCTGTTTTCCAACCCGGCGGCGGGCGGGTGTCGGTTTGCTCAACAGCGGTCCCACATGAAAGTGAAAATTCTAGGCAACACGCCTTCCCTAAGCTATGTGTCGTGCCGGACGGGCCGTGTTGTACTCCCGATTCTCGGGCGTGTGGGGGTGCAACGCGAACGCGGCTGGCCTTTTCCTTTTACCAGCAATGTGCCCGTGCGTTGCGATGGATCCAAAGTAGTAGAATAGTAGTATTTGTTCACAAACTTGAAATAAATCACTATTGTTTTGATATACTCCTAATATATTACTCCCTTCGTACCTAAATATTTGTCTTTTTTGAGATTTTAAATGGACTATCACATACGGATTATATAGACATATTCTAGTGTTTCTAGCAAGATGCCCGCGTGTTGCACGAAGTTGATGGAAAAGGTAAGCACAACTTATAAATTGACGGATGGAGTACTAGTTATAGTGATGCATATAATTAAGCAAAGGGATCGCACATGTCGGTATTGACTGGAACGAGAATGCAACAGCATAATAAGAATTAAGGCCACGATGATGCAATCGCAGTGGTGGTTACAGAAGGCAAGAAGAAAGATGGATCCATGAATGTACGACCTCCTCCTCCTCCTCCTCAACTTAGTGCGTCGGGCCACCGACCGGCGGCTAAGGAGCGGCGGCTTTTGTGGCGAGGTCGAGGTGCTTCTCAGCAAAGGCATCCAAGGCTTCCAGCCGGTTGAGGAAGGCCAATGTCGTAGCGTCCTCACTGGCCTTGTAGATACCTATGTACACGATTTCCTCGTACATGTGGATGTGTAGGTCAACGAATTCTTGCAGGGCGAGGCGCCTCGCGGCGAGCGCGACCTCCAGGTGGACATTCTTTGTGGCATCGGCGGGCAGTCGCAGGGCCACCAGTGCTTGAAAGAGGTTTCGGCCATGGAGGCCAATTAGGGTGGCAGGCAATGAGGAGCCTGGGCACGCGGGCTGGAGGAGTACGGCGATGTCGTCCGCGAGCTTCTTGAGGATGGTGAACTTGTTGCTGGTGGCAACGATCATCTGGTCCAACTAAGAGTCGTAGTTGGCGTCGAAAGCGGCCATCCACTAGCTGGTCTCCAACACCGTCTGGAGACGATCCTCGGCGCCATGGCGCAGGCCGGCGTCGTGGACCATCTGGCGCAGCTGCTGGCCACTCACGAGCATCGCCGCCATGGGTCTGGAGTGAGCTCTTTTGCGCTTAGTGTAGGTGCTTAGGCAAATGCTTAGGTGCGTACGATGTGGTAGATGCATTGGAATGGAGGGGTGCCTTTATATGAGGGCAATGAGGGCAAACTGCATTGCATTCACATCGTGCAGCCTCTTTTCCCGGACCTCCTCCCATTACTTCCCTCATGCATTAATTGAAGGAGGATGCATTGGCCGTTCAACATATCGGGAACCGCTACTCCCTCCCTTGTCTGCATTAAAGCCATATCGGGAACTGCGCCGCCCGCTGTCAAATCGAATACTCCCTCCTTCTAGGTGAGTATTAAGTCATCTTACGAAAACCAAATAGTAAACACATAGGCGTGGTGCATTAACTCTCACGTTGTTTCTTATTTTTGACATAAATAGAGGAATCAACCAAGAAGAGATGTGGGGCTTGTATGCTTTTAATGACTTGAGACTATCAAACATGACATGTAGTGGTTAGTTCGTTGCACAAGAACAAATACAACCCACGTCAGCACACACACACATCTTATATAGCATCACATCCAATGGCTATAAAAGATGAATGAGACCAAATTATATCTCATCTAGATGAGTTCTAGCAAAACTGTATTAATAATACTTAGTACTCCTGCGCCATGTATCATATATTAGTATCATGTAGTACTTTATTTATTTATGAGGTATCCAGATGGCACTGCACCGCCAAGAAAAGAGGGTAACATCAAAATTATGGACTACTTTTTTGAGTATGTTGGTAAGGTCCGGTCATAGTCACTTGTTGAAATCTCTAAAAAGACAAATACTCCCTCCGTCCGGAAATACTTGTCATCAAAATGGATAAAAGGAAATGTATCTAGATGTATTTTAGTTTTAGATACATCTCTTTTATCCATTTTGATGACAAGTATTTTCGGACGGAGGGAGTAGAAAACAGAGTTGGTGATGATGGTGTGCGTGCCATCCTGCAATATAGGCCGTCGGATTTATATCTAACGGATAGGGAAGAAACTATGGCAATTTTGCAAAAATATACCCACACGTCTCTCCACGTTCGCAAATAAGGCCTTCCCTCGTTCAACCTTTTCTCTCACAAGATAAACTACTCATACAAATGCATCTTGATGTTCCGTGCAACGCACGGGCAGCTAGCTTATTTCTTTTAAAATAGTTGCTACGATAATTGGGTTGAAGTGATATATTTTATGTCTGCCCCGAATGATTTCAGATTCACTAGTAGTAACAAAGAAACGGTTGCCTTGTTAATTAACAGAAAACAGGGTGAAAACTATCACATGAGGCCGGTAAAAACAAGGCACACTGGGTTCAGCGTCATCGTCACTACAGCTCTGCGCACGCGAGAAGTCTACATATCGAGGGGGCTACCGAGCGAGGCACCGAGACACAATGTTTGAGAGAGAAACCAATTGACAGATTATGATCAGATCGAGTTGTCACCCTTCTGTTGTCATTGTTGGGGGGGAGAGAAAGACGTATCGAGAGTGTGCGCGGTAGGCACAGAGGCACAACTAGCGAGTGTGTGTGTGTGTGTGTGTTTGAAAGAGGAGTACATAGATTATTATCAAGATCGATGTGCCACCCTACTCCTTCGGTGTCGGGTAGTGTGTGTGTGTATGTTTGAGAGAGAAGCCATTCGATAGATTAGTATCAAGATTGAGGTGTCACCCTACTCCTTCGGTGTTGGGAAGTCTGGGTGTGTGTGGGGGGGCAGTGACACTCACATATCTCTACTCTTATAAAAAAACAGAGTTGGTGATGATGGTGTTCCTGCCATCCTGCAATATAGGCCATCCAATTTATATCCGATCGACAGGAAGGAAACTATGGCAATTTTGCAAAAAGATACCCACACCCCTCTCTGCATTTGCAAATAAGGCATTCCCTCGTTCATCCTTTTCTCCCACAAGATAAACTTCTCATACAAATGCATCTTGATGTTCCGTGTAACGCATGGGCATCTTGCTAGTAGGGAGAAGGAGTTTGTGTGACACATATCTAGCTATATTAAGGGATAGGTAGATAGCATATGTGTGAGAGACATTAGTGGCTGTGGGTGGGCGGAATTAAAGGGGTTGGCGTGTTAGACATAGAGAGCGTGTGTGTTTTTGTGTGAGAGACTTGTAGGACGGGGTAGAAAGACGAATTTAACCCTGATGGAGGGAGAGAAATACATGAAGTGCGCGTGTGTGATTCCGATGCCCACAGGGAATGATATATGTATGCGCGTGAGAGAGATTGCACAATTCATTCATGTATCACTATCTAGCGATCGTGGACGTGCATCGCTTGAACATAAGTCAATATCTACTTCGTATCGTGGCCAAAGGTACAATATCAATTCAACGCTATAAAGATTGGACACTCACATATGACATTTTTTTCTATTTAAATAAGCCTTTTTAGTTGTGCATGCCAAAGTTACAGTGATGTTTCTTCAAACAACCAATGTAGCTATCATGAACATGCACCATTGTTACTCTTGCATTCAAATTCATTAGTCTTGGATGATTTAAGTTTCTATTTTGAAGTAATATATGTAATATTCATATATGAATTCAACGGGTACGCAATTTATGAAATGGAGGCTATGTAATCATATGAGGTAACACTTTTAAGTAGCTGACTACAATATCCATTTCTTTTTGTGTGCCTCTACACTAACACGTCAATGCATTATGTTTAAAGTAAATAACCAATGGCACTAAATTATCTATTTACATGAGAAATACATAGGTTGAGCGTTTGATCCCTTTTTGTGAATGTGCCACTACACCCGTACGATTGGCCGCACTCGTGTGAACGTCCAAGTTATCGGCGCATCATCCCGAGTTATTGTCTTTTTTCTGGGGTGGACTTCACACCAGTTATTAACTGCTGACGTGTGCCCCGTGTACACAGTCTAGCATGACCTTCCCGCTAGCATGGTCCAAAATTAGTTGAAACTGGATACGAACGATCCCGCGGGCGGCAAAATCTCCCGCCTCCTTCTAAAATTTCCGCCACCTTAGTCTTTAGCATGCGAAATCCCCCTTTTGTCCTTGGTGCACGGAGACCAACAATTACAATACCGCCCTCATCTAGATGATAGGTCGGGGCTGCTTTGGTAACTTCCGGTTTCCCCACTACACGGCACCCCCATTTCCTCTCCCCCTCCTGCAAAAACGACTAACTCCACATCACCAGAGCATCTTACATCACGTCGTCTGTACTTCATCGCCCTTTCTCCCCTCCCCTCTCGAAACCCTAGACTGCTCATCCACCGGCGTACCATAGCCCATTCACTGCCAGCGGTGTCCACCTCGCCGGATCTGCTTCTGCGGCCACATCTACCCCTCCCACCAACCCTAGAAACAAGTAGACTGCTCATCCACCACTGTACCACAGCCCATTCAGTGTCGGCCTTGTCCACGGCGCCGGATCTGCTTCGCCAGTACTCTCGTCAACCGCCGCGCATCTGCAGCCTCTCATTCGTACTCCCCACCGGAGACGCTTCATCCACACCCCCGGAGCCGCCCCACCGACGCCCCCGTCGGCGGCCTCTGATCCTCTTCGCCGACACCTTCCTCAACCCTACCGGAGCCGCTTCGCCGACACCTTCCTCAACCCTACCGGGGCCGCTTTGCCTATACCATTCTCAACCCTACTAGGGCCGCTTTGCCAACTCACAAGTCCACGGCCTCAGATCCGCTTCCTCGCACCCTCATCCAACCTACCAGAGCAGCTTCTGACGCCCCATCCACGGCCGCAGATCAGCATCATCGACACCACCCTTAACCCAACCAGCAGAGCAGCTTCTGACGCCCCGTCCACGGCCGCAGATCCGCATCGTCAACACCATCCTTAACCAAACCACCGGAGCAGCTTCACCTACGCCCTTGTCCACGGCCATAGATCCGCTTCGCCCACACCGTAGTCAACCCTAACGGAGCCGCTCCACAAACACCCTACTCGACGGTTCTAGATCTCCTTACCGGACCCCGACAGCCAGCGCAGCGTTATCACCCTCGACGTTTCTAACCTGATTCCCACAGTCTGGAGAGATGCCAAGCACACGCCACGGCCTAGGTACTTGTCACCTTTAAACCCGTCCAGCATCACCTGCCCGATGTACTTCAAACATACTAACTGGTCGATGTTACCTGTTATGCAGCTGGCAAAAACTACAAGGACGATGTTTCTTCTGGATCTAACAGCTTGGCCAACCAAGATCCTGGACTGAGGCATTGCTATGATCTTGTAAGCACGTCTCTCTCTCTCTCTTGTATTGTTCTGTGCGTGCCAGCGTGCTTTGCTAGGATTTTCGACCAGTAATCCCTTTGTGCAGACAATTATTTCTACTACTGGCTGCTAAATTAGATATGTAGATGTCATACATGATACTACCTTGTACCTCCGTTCCTAAATATAAGTCTTTCTAGAGATTCTACTATAGGCTGAGCAAAATGAGTGAATCTACACTCGAAAATGCATCTATATACATCTGTATGTGGTCCATACTGGAATCTCTACAAAGACATATATTTAGGAACAGGGGCAGTACATTACACAAAATCGTAGGTGGCATGTAGGAATTCCAGTGCACTACATTAGGCTCCCTTAGAGTGCCTGCTAGTCCAGCATACAGAGTCATGGCTAGTTTATGGTACGCACACAATCGTTAATTGGTGGTTTAAATATGCGCAAGGGATATGCAATGTAGTATCATGTAGAGATGTCTGAAATTAGCCGTGTCAACTTGCAGATAGGGTTACACAATGAAAAAGTACAAGATGTAGTGCACCAGTGGCGACGGCTCGCTGGAGGAACCCTAGTGCTGCAGGCAGGGGATTGAGGTAGAGGGAAAGGGGAGAGGAGATGCAAGCGGGCAGGGCAATGAATGCTTGCGTGTTTGTTTTTACTTGAGGGTCAGGTGTGACACGGGCGTCAGTAGTTGCATTTTGAGTGTAATATAGGTAGACAACAGAGTCATTTCACTATTCCCCTTCCCTTCAATTTTTAGTGAGGTTCTACCCGAAACACCCCCCTCCAAAGCGAAATTAGTTAAGCCTAAGCCCATAACTCAAAAATGACTTCTTTACATCTTTTATGGCTTATTTTGACAATATGCCCTGAAAAGGCGGAATCAAACTGGCCCTTAACCTGCAATTCAATTGTGTGTGCAATGATGAATCACTCCTGCCTGCTATCTGTACATTTAGGCATCATCATACATGGGATAACCTAATACATGTGCATTCCATTGTAGAATCTGGAATATGCAATGTTTATGTTAGTTCATATGTTGCACATGATGTTTAAATGCCCCTTAAATCTGGTCAGTCAAGTGATGGTCTTTAAGCCTCCTTCTTTGCTTCTTTTCTTGATATGTAAGATTTGCTCACACATCTGTTCAATTGCTTGTTTGCATCAGCCAGCCATACTAGGACTGTTTGCTTTGATTACTTGATGTTCTTGACCTAACACTCTAACAGAGCTTGTCAACGATTTAAACACTAAGGGCTGCTGTAGTGGGGCCTTGTCTAACTCATAGGTGACATAAAGGTTTGGCTGTACACTACAATAGGCAAGTATGTTAGGAAAGTATGCATATTTATCTTCCAAGGAGACGAGTAACTAGTTGACATAATTATGTGGTGTTGTTTTGTTATAATCTCATCCTTTTGTGTTCACAGACTGGAAAGTATGCATATTTATCTTCCAAGGAGACGAGTAACTAGTTTGTGTCACCTTGCAGAGGGGGTGCCATGAAGATAAGATTGAGGATTTCCAAGTACAAGATGTAAGGAAGGAGCCTTGCAAGAGAAGTAGGAGTTGTGCTGAGCCTCTTCAACCTGCTAAGGTAAGTCACTGTATGCAACTCAACAGTTCAATTCCTTGTTTGTTTCAGGCATAGTTAATTTTCTCTTTTCAATTGCTTTATTTGTCCTTGATTAATGAGATGCCCAAATAATCATGCCTGATGTTCGGTACTTGTATCACTATTAGTTGACATAATTAAAGGCCTTACCATTTAATTACTCTGCCGAAGTGTGCCTGAAGCTTTGAAGTCTATTAACCAACTATTATTGCATGAGGCTCACAATCTAGTTTATACTACGCTAATGATTGCATAGTTTTGCCTGCTATAGTATGTTTGTATGAAACCCTCTGCTGTTCATTATGCTCCCTAAGACTTTAATTGAGGCACAGAATGGCCAACTGCTTGCTTACTTATACGCAACGTGCTGTCTAAATTTGTAACTTGTTTGTGTTTTAGATTGGGCCCCAACATCATGCTCCTCTGGTGAGCTAAGAGGGATTTCTGTATGCAGGTTGCACAAACTATCTTTTTTATAATTTTTAAAATATCACCTACTTATTCTTCATGACGTGTAACATTTTTTTAAAGTGACGTGTAACATCATTGTTAGTCCTGTTTTACCATGTAGTACAAAATAGTGTCTTGTTCACTTCACTGTTGTAACTATATTTTTGCCCTAGTCATGTGTACTTACAGAAACATTTCAGGATGAAGTGACATCAACACAAAGATCTGCGAGCAGTGCGGCATGGTCGTTACCGAATGATTATGGATTGGAATTGGAATGTGCTGATGTTCTCGAGCATCAACTAGAGGTGGCAAGACAACGTGTACATGATTGTCAACGTATAATCAACAAGTTGAAACTGGACATGCAGGTATTAGATGCAGGAGTCAAAAAATGAAACAAGACATTGAGGTAACCATGAAGGAATTGGAGATTTTGCAGACTGAAATTTGTGCTATCTGAATCCGGCCAATCCTATTTTCTGAAGAGATTATAGTTCAAATGGAGTTAAGTTGATGCGCGTCCATGATGTATGAGCTGTATTTGCCTAGTGTATGTAATTTGCTGTTTGTGTATGCTTTATTATCACCTGTGCCGAACCATAATGCCCATTAGGTATAATCGGCTGTAATTTCTTTATTGTATAGTGTAGGATTATTCTACCTTTCTATGCCTTGATCTCTTTGTTGTAATAGTGTAGGCTTTTTAGAGGTGATAGTATTGAGTAGGATAATTCTTTGAATATGCTATATCGTTCAAACGGGGGCCAATTCGCCCGACCATGGCCCTTCACGGGCCGTCGGATCCATGGGCCTCTACGTCTCGTAGGATCCATGGGCCTTCTACATCTCGTAGGATCCATGGGCCTTGTACGTCTCGTAGGATCCATGGGCCGCCGGCTCATTTATGGGTCTTGTACGGGCCTTTAATGGGTCGTAGACGGGCCTTTAATGGAAATCGTACATTTTATGGGCTGACCATAACGGGCCGTTAATAGGCCGTATTTGGTGATGCTATGAAAATGGCCCAACAGACTAACGGTCCACAAATGGGCCGACTGTAACGACAGGCTGAATTTGGCCCACAAACAGAAAATGACAGTAACGGGCCGTAAGTAACCGAATGCTGCAAATGAGCCCAAGAATAAATGGGCCCTCAGAAGGTCGAAAGTTAACTTGGGCTGGAAACGGCCCAATGGAATAACGGGCCGTTAATGGGTATAAAGTGATACACTATTCTTTACGGGCCAGTTTCACCACGGGCCGTTAATGGGTGTAAAGTAATACACTGTTCATTACGGGCCAGTTTCAGCACGGGCCGCTAATGGGCCAAGAGTTACAAAGGGCCTCATATGGGCCGAAAGACGTCATGGGCTATACATGGGCCAGAAGTGAAAACGGGCTGGAATCATATTGGACGGCCCAGATGATGCTACTGGGCCTAATTCAGATAGGGCATAACGGGCCTTGGGTTAGCAGGGTGTAAATGGGCTATATGCGAACAGGTCGTTAATAGGCTTTCCATGGGCCGGCCCGCCAGCTTTTGACCAAGTCAAATGGGCCGGCCTTTTCACAGGAATGGGCCACTGTTGGGCCGTGCCACGTGTCGACGTATCATAGGCGCCTTCTGTCCAGTGAGTGGATGACATCTGTCCCAACGATGAGCCGACACGTGTTTCCTCTAGCCAATGATGATTTTACACGTGGAAAATCCCCATTGGTCGGGGATGTTAACGGGTCATCGGATCCAAAACCCGACCCGATAGCTTAACGGCGTTCCGTTATGGTGGATGCCACGTGTCGGTCACCCTTGCCGAAAGCACTTCTGTGACACGCGATTTATTGTCATGGAAGTGGACACTTCCGTGATGATAATTTTGGTAATGTCATGGAACACTTGTATGACAGCACAGATATGACTATCTTGATTCTGTCATAAATTTGTCATGGATGTACATGCATGACAAAAAACGCGACCTACTGTGATAAACACGTATCATCACGGAAGTGTTTTTTTTGTAGTGAAGTCTCCTTCACATGCTTGCTTTGCATATTGAATGCCTTACCCGCTGCTATCTTCTTCGCCATGTCAATCTCCTGGAGGGCCTTGTGGGCTTCGGCCTTGGCGCTCCGGACGCTTTCAAGCGCCTGCGCGAGCTCAGACTCTCGCGTCTTGGAGTCAAGCTCCAAGGACTTGTGCTTTTTGGCGAGAGCCTCGAGCTCTTGCTGCACCTCGCCTACTCAGGCTTCTTGTTTCTCCCATTCCAGGCGTTCTTTGGCCGCTTTGTCTTCGGCCTCGGACACCGCCTTCCTCAGGGTCTCCACCTCGGTCGTGGCCCCTGACAAATTCATGATGATCCTATTACTTTACACCCGAACTTCTTTTTAACTATATAGACAGGGGTATATCTTACCTTTGCTCTCTTTGAGCTGCCCCTTGGTGAGGTTGAGCTCGTCCTCGGACCGCTTCAGGGCCTGCTTCAGCGCAGATACCTCCGCAGTACGTGCGGTAGCGGCCAGCAGTGAAGCCTGCACATATACATAGACATGCTCTAATTAGACTCCTGAGTTATCATTTGATCCTCTATTCAGCTTTTCTTCACGAACGCCGAACAGAGCATCAGGGGCTACTATCTATGCGGTAATATTTTCTTATATTTTGAATGCTTACCTCAAAGCCTGTTAGGAGGCTGGCGCAAGCTTCGGTCAGTCCGTTTTTGGCGGACTGAACCTTTTCGACCACCGCACTCATGATAGTGCGGTGCTCTTCTGCGATGGAAGCGCTGCGAAACGCTTCCAGCAGGGTGACCGGTGCCTCTGGTTGGACAGAGGACACCAGCACGGATGGTTGGCCCCCCTTAATGAGGGACCGCCTGCCGGAGTCCAGAACCATCGAAGGTTCCGGCGCAGTGTCCGGCTGGGGCCCGAACTCAAAGCCCGTAGGAGCCTCACTCCCTTGGTACCCAGGGTCCAGGAGGTCGCCGTGAGGCGCCCCCAGGATCACCTCCCCTTGGCTCGGTGCCTTTTGAGACAACACCTCGGCGTTGTCCGTAGGGCGAGGGGTGGAAGCCGTCGGAGGAGAACCGTTGTTCATATCCGACGAGTCCAAAGAGCCGCTCGACGAGGGTACGTAGAGATGAGCTGGGGACGGACTGCATAATCATGTTTGGCATGAGGAAAGGCAGTACAATAAAACATACCATGAAGCACTATGGTGTCCGGACACTTACGACTTCACCAGGGGCTTGTCCCTGGGTAGCCACTCATCACCGCTGTCGGCAGCCGTCGTGGCACAGTCCAGAGGGAGGGTCTTTCCCTTCTTGGACCCTTCGGCCTCCCCGGATGGGTCGGCCTTCCTTTTCTTGTCTCCCCCGGCCAGGGGGGAGAGCTTTTCTCCTCCTCCTCGTTTCCATGGGAGGAGTGCGCGTTGG
Source organism: Triticum urartu (assembly GCF_056163025.1). Taxonomy (NCBI): domain Eukaryota; kingdom Viridiplantae; phylum Streptophyta; class Magnoliopsida; order Poales; family Poaceae; genus Triticum; species Triticum urartu. Next base: position 436,994,689 of record NC_141877.1, on the reverse strand, counting down.
AGTCATCGGACGATGAGCCTGATGTAACCTTGCGCCGGAGACCCTTTCGGGTCCTCGTGGCCTTCTTCTTGTCCTTCTTTTCCAGCACCTCGTAAGGTGCCGGAGTCAGCATCTTCGTTAGAAGAGCGTCTGTAGGATCTTCGGGCAGGGGGCTGGGCAATCAAGCTGCTCCTCTGTCTCTATCCAGTCATGTTAATGACATGAAAGCTTAGATCCAGCACATAACTAAACCAGGGCGAATAAATACCCTGAGAGATATAAAAGCCTACCGGATGGGCGCGGCGCTTTGCGCTGAGTCCGCGGTCCTCGGTAAGGGAGGGAGGCATCTCGGATCCCTTAAACAGCACCCTCCAGATGTCCTCGTGCGTCGTGTCATAGAGCTCTCGCAGCGTCTGGTGCTTGGCCGAGTCGAACTCCCACAAAACAAATGCTCGTCATTGGCACGGAAGGATCCGGCAGAAGAGCATAACCTGGACCATGTTGACGAGCTTGATTTTCTTGTTCTTCATGTTCTGGATGCAGGTCTGGAGTCCGGTCAGCTCTACCGCAGAACCCCAGGACAGGCCCTTCTTTTTCCAGGAGGTGAGCCGGGTGGGGATTCCGGTTCGAAATTCGGGGGCCGCCACCCAGTTGGAGTCGCGTGGCTCGGTGATGTAGAACCACCCCGATTGCCACCCCTTTATGGTATCCATGTAGGTGCCCTCGAGCCAGGTGACATTAGGCATCTTGCCCACCATGGCGCCTCCGCACTCTGCTTGCTGGCCACCCACCACCTTCAGTTTGACATTAAAGGTTTTCAGCCATAGGCAGAAGTGGGGCCTGATGCGGAGGAAGGCCTCGCACACGACGATAAACGCCGAGATGTTGAGGATCAAATTGGAGGCCAAATCATGAAAATCCAGCCCTTAGTAGAACATGAGCCCGCGGACAAACGAGTGGAGAGGAAATCCCAGTCCGCAGACGAAATGGGTAAGAAAAACTACCCTCTCATGGGGTTCGGGCGTGGGGACGATCTGCCCCGCATTTGGCAGCCGGTGCGCGATATCCGCGACCAAGTATCCGGCTTCCTATAACTTTTTGTCTGTGATGGAGGAGACCATCCACTTGCCTCCTCCTCCGGACATGATTGGAGTGGTTCGGGAAGAAGAACGCTAGCTTGGGCGCTAGAGCTCGAGTGTGCGAGAATGGGTAAGCGAGAAGGAAGAATGCGTGGGTGAAAAAAGTAAATCTTTGTCCCTTTATAAGGGCGGAGGAGGCAATGAGTCTCCCCACTTGCCTGGCAAAAACCGCTTATTCCCCAGACGACGTAATTGATGGCGCGGTTGGGTTACCTATGCCCGTATTGATGAGAATCCTGTGGTAAGGGGAACACGATCTCTGCTTTGACAAGACGTATCAAGAAAACCGCCTCGCGATATGTGCGGAGCTGGTTGAGAAAAGCGGTTCGAATAATAACCGGGCCATGGTGTGATGTCATGCTGTCAAAACGTGTGAGCAGATTAGATTTGTGGAAATATTATTCTCTCTACGGTGGTATGTGGAACTTATTTTGCAGGGTCGGACACTATCCTCATATTCAAACTCTTCCATGATGTATTCGGAGGAGGAACCCGCCTTGCAATGCCGAAGACAATACTGCGCGCCGGACTCATCGTCATTGAAGCCTGGTTCAGGGGCTACTGAGGGAGTCCTGGATTAGGGGGTCTCCGGACAGCCGGACTATATCCTTTGGCCGGACTGTTGGACTATGAAGATACGAGATTGAAGACTTCATCACGTGTCCGGATGGGACTCTACTTGGCGTGGAAGGAAAGCTAGGCAATACGGATATGTATATCTCCTCCTTTGTAACCGACCTTGTGTAACCCTAGCCCCCTCCGGTGCCTATATAAACCGGAGGGTTTTAGTCTGTAGGACAACAGACAATCATACCATAGGGTAGCTTTTAGGGTTTAGCCTCTCTGATCTCGTGGTAGATCGACTCTTGTAATACTCATATCATCGAGAACAATCAAGCAGGACGTAGGGTATTACCTCCATCAAGAGGGCCCGAACCTGGGTAAACATCGTGTCCCCTGCCTCCTATTACCATCCGCCTTAGACGCACAGTTCGGGACCCCCTACCCGAGATCCGCCGGTTTTGACACCGACAGTAATGTTACTATCTACGAAGCTCGACTTGTCGTGAAAGGTTTTCGGCAAGTTGAAGGTGACTACGATGAGACTTTCTCACCCGTAGCGATGCTTAAGTCAGTCTGAATCATGTTAGCAATTGCCACATTTTATAATCTGGCAAATGGACGTCAAAACTGCATTCCTTAATGGGTTTCTTAAAGAAGAGTTGTATATGATGCAACCAGAAGGTTTTGTTGATCCTAAAAATGCTAAAAAAGTGTGCAAGCTCTAGCGATCCATCTATGGACTGGTGCAATTGATGAGGTGATCAAAGCATATGGTTTTATACAGACTTATGGTGAAGCCTGTATTTACAAGAAAGTGAGTGGGAGCTCTGTAGCATTTCTGATATTATATGTGGATGACATATTATTGATTGGAAATGATATATAATTTCTAGGTAGCATAAAAGGATACTGGAATAAGAATTTTTCAATGAAATACCTCGGTGAAGCTGCTTATATATTGGGCATCAAGATCTATAGGGATAGATCGAGATGCTTAATAGACTTTCACAAAAGAACATACCTTGATAAAGTTTTGAAGAAGTTCAAAAATGGATCAGTCAAAGAAAGGGTTCTTGCATGTGTTACAAGGTGTGAAGTTGAGTAAGACTCAAAGCCCGACCACGACAGACGATAGAGAGAGAATGAAAGTCATTCCCTATGCGTCAGCCATAGGTTCTATGAAGTATGCCATGCTGTGTACCAGACCTATTGTGTGCCTTGCCATGAGTTTGGCAAGGGGGTACAATGGCGATCCAGGAGTAGATCACTGGACAGCGGTAAAAATTATCCTTAGGTACCTTAAAGAAGACTAAGGAAATGTTTCTCGGTTATGGAGGTAATCACTAATGCAGGATGCTGCTAACGCGACACTACGATCAGAAACTATGTGCGGTGCCATAATCGCAAACGGTGCTGTATGAAAACCGTCAAAAAAGGTGAAAACGTTTGCGATGGAGGATGCATCAAACACGGTTCAGATTTTAGTTGCGTGTGCGATCCAGGGCATATGGTTCAGTCCAATGAATTGTTTGCGATGAGGCGGAATCAAAGAAATGGGCGGCCTGATGAAGGCGTGTGCGATATAGAGCATACGGTTCACTCGGTTGAACTGTTTGTGATTAGGCAACACAAAAGAAACGGGCAGCCAGATGAAGGTGTGTGCGATATACAGCATACGGTTCACTTGGATGAACTGATTGTGATTAGGCAACACAAAAGAAACGGTCAGCCAGATCAAGGTGTGTGTGATTGAGGGCATATGCTTCAGAAGGATTAATTGTTTGTGATTAGGCAACAGAACAGAAATGGGTAAGCCGGATCAAAGTGTCTGTGATTGATGGCATACACTTCACATGGATGAAATGTTTGCGATTAGCCACAACAAACTGAAACAGTTAGATAGATCAACGTGTGTGCGCTAGATGGGCACACTCATTCTAATTAAAAGACGTGTGCTGACATTGCCTATTGCGGTGCACCATATGGTGCAAACGCCACATACGCGGCCGAGAAGGCGTACGTGCCCACGTTACGCCTTCCAGGAATAGTGTCGCACTTATAACCGTCAGTAAATTTTGAGCATGCGTCCTGTCACATTCCAAATTGCAAACCTATTCACACCGATCAAAACCTAAACGGTTTCCCACTTAGGAGCGTATTACTATGCGGTTATAAATACTACTACTCCAAGATGACTGCACATTCCTCCTCAACTCCTCATCCACAAAAAGTGAAAAACAAACAAGTCATTCATCATCGTTCCCTTGTGTCCGCCATAGCCAGCGTGAGTTCTGGGTCGAGAGATTGCGACCAGGGAGAGGTGAGCCTGGAAGAGGGAGCATGAGAGATGTCCCGCCTCGCCGCGATAGCAGCCAACATGTCCCGCCGCACGGCCGTAGCAGCAGAGAGGTCCCGCCACGCTGCCGAGCAGCACAGAGGACCCGCTACGCCATTGATGCAGCAGACTGGTCCGGCCGCACTGCGGAAGCAGAAGAGATGTCCCGCCGCACCACGAATGCAGCAGAGATGTCCTCCCACGCCACGGCGTCCTGGGAAATTGCCTCGCGGGTAGGTGAGGACTCTTGCAGGCGCATGCGTGCCCTCATCCTCAAGCAGATGGATCAGATCTCTAGGTGGGAGAGGTTGTAGGATGACCTGCAAGCCTTGTTTGAACAGTCTACCGACGTCATCCGACAACTAAATGAGAGCAATGCGAAGCTCCGGGCCGATGCGACCTGCTGAGGGCGAAGATCGTTGGAAGTGCGGAGCAGCAGGAGCAGACCACTGCCTTGTTGAAGAGGACCGACGTCATCGTCGAGAAACTTATGGATGAGAATGCCATGCTGCACACCGAGCGCAGAAGGCTGGTGGAGGAATCCGTGGATGCTCTCAACCAGCATCTTGAGGACAAGAAAGAGCTCGTTGCCGCCCGCCGCGGAGATTAGTTCCTACTGTCGCTTCCTTCCTCTTTTGCCCTTGTGTATATCGGGCGTTGCCGCATGTGGATTTTTTAATTATGTTTATAAATATGTAAGACAATTATTATCCAATGTCACCATCCTTATATTCATCATACTTGCTATAAGTCGCAGTCGATGCTATATAGGTCTGTCGGATCTTACATCAAGATCCGTGCAAAACTTTCTTTTCAGATTTTCATTTTTCTCTCTTAAATCTCAGTCCAGTGAAACATATAGCCACGCTGTAGAACAGGTGCTCGAGCGCCATTAATGGATATGTTGGGGGGAGGTGCGCGACAGGTAGCGGTCAAAAGGGTTGTCCTCTCGATGAGCACGCACAGGGGTCTGATCGCACACCTCACGTACTCAAATAGCTACCCCGCATGGCACCTCCTAGCCAATAAAAAAACGGACGCGTGGACGCACGTAATTGGTAGGTCGAATGCCCACGGTTTCAATAATACTTGCGTTTCCGATTTGTAACGTGACAACACTTGTTCCAAAATGACTTTGTTGATTGTTAGTGTGTGCGCCTTGACAAATTGGACAGAAAAATTACCACAACATGTTGGTGCCATGTCATGAGACCATGCCAAATTTCTTGATTTCCAGGCGTGTTTTGGAATTATAGAAATTAAAAAACCAAGTTACTCAATCTTTCCGGCTGAGCCACGACGCCCAGATGTTTGAATTTCACTCCCTCTCTTGCATGGGACCTAGAAATTCACCCAAGGACACACATGTGATTTTTCAAACAACTTTGGTGCACTGGAGCATGTGCTTGTAGTTCAAATTTGAATTATGCACATTAAATGCCCAGAAACTCAATTAATGTATAAAAAAGGCCAAACGAGCCCGGAATAATTCCAAAATTTAGCACGGTACTTCTATTTGGTATAATCTGGCTGTGTAAAAAAATTAAGGCGGGAGAAGGCAGTGTACGTATGTCGTTTCGCACATGGAGGTGACACGTTCCCTCTCGGAACCACGAGCCTTCTTGAGGGAATCTCTGGTTTGCAAAAATCTTAAACCAAAGCTTGTCCCAATTCGGGCAAAAAAATACTGCAGCATGTTAGTGGCATGTCATTACACCATGCCAAGTTTCAGGATTTTCAAGCATGTTTTGGAATTACAGGATTTAAAAAACCAAGTTTCTCAATCTTTCCGGCCGAGCCACGACGCCCAGTTGTTTGAATTTCACTCCCATCTCTTGCATGGGACCTAGATATTCACCCAAGGACACACATGTGATTTTTCAAACAACTTTGGTGCACTAGAGCATGTGCTTCTAGTTCAAATTTGAATTATGCACATTAAATGCCCAGAAACTAAATTAATGTATAAAAAAGGCGAAACGAGCCCGGAATAATTTCCAAAATTTAGCATGGTACTTATATTTGGTCTAATCTGGCTGTGTAAAAAATTAAGGCGGGAGAAGGCAGTGTACGTATGTCGTTTCGCACATGGAGGTGACACGTTCCCTCTCTGAACCACAAGCCTTCTTGAGGGAAGCTCCGGTTTGCAAGAAGCTTACACCAAAGCTTGTCCCAATTCGGCCAAAAAAATTACCGTAGCATGTTCATGCCATGTCATGACACCATGCCAAGTTTCATGATTTTCAGGCGTGTTTTGGAATTACAGGAATTAAAAAACCAAGTTTCTCAATCTTTTCGGCCAAGCCACGATGCCCAGATGTTTGAATTTCACTCCAATCTCTTGCATGGGACCTAGAAATTCACCCAAGGACACACATGTGATTTTTCAAACAACTTTGCTGCACTGGTGCCTGTGCTTGTAGTTCAAATTTGAATTATGCACATTAAATGCCTAGAAACTCAATTAATGTATAAAAAGGCGAAACGAGCCCAGAATAATTGCAAAATTTAGCACAATACTTCTATTTAGTCTAATCTGGATGTGCAAAAAAATTAATGCGAGAGAAGACAATGTACGTATGTCATTTCGCACATGGAGGTGACACGTTCCCTCTCGGAACCACGAGCCTTCTTGAGGGAAGCTCCGGTTTGCAAGAAGCTTACACCCAAGCTTGTCCCAATTCGGCCAAAAAAATTACCGTAGCATGTTCGTGCCATGTCATGAGACCATGCCAAATTTCATGATTGTCAGGCGTGTTTTGGAATTACTAGAATTAAAAAAACCAAGTTTCTCAATCTTTCCGACTAAGCCACGATGCCCAGATGTTTGAATTTCACTCTCATTTCTTGCATGGGACCTAGAAATTCACCCAAGGACACACATGTGATTTTTCCAACAACTATGATGCACTGGAGCACATGCTTGTAGTTCAAATTTTAATTATGCACATTAAATGCCCAGAAACTCAATTAATGTATAAAAAAGGCCAAACGAACATGGAATAATTCCAAAATTTAGCACGATACTTCTATTTGGTCTAATCCGCCTGTGTAAAAAATTAAGGCGGGAGAAGGCGGTGTACGTATGTCGTTTCGCACACGGAGGTTGTTGGGGATATTACTACTGGGCGTAAACCGGCCTATCTGGGCCGGGTTAACTTCATCAATAGTTAAGTATGTTAAAGCCCATGAAGGTAGATGAGGGCTTAAAGCCCATGATCGGTTTAAGGCCTGTAGCCGTAAACCGGCGTCGGTATGTAAACTTGTATTGTAAGTTAGGAATAAGTAGAGACCAAACCGAACATGTATATGAGCCAGTGTTGGGACTCTGTAAACCGACGGGCGTCACCCATGTATATAAGGGGACGACCCGGCGGCGGTTCAAGGACAACAGACAACAACTCGAGACTTAGGCGAAGCTTGTTTGCTCCCTAGTCATCGAAACCCCATCAATTCCATCACAACTAGACGTAGGCTTTTACCTTCATCAAAGGGGCCGAACTAGTATAAACTCTCTTGCGTCCCCGTGTCCGCTTTAACCCCTTCAAGCTAACTCGTTGCGATGGCCCCACGACTAAGTCCTTTCACGAGGACATCTGCCGTGACAAAACTACGACAGTTGGCGCCCACCATGGGGCTATCGCACGATGGTTTCAAGTTCTTGGAGGGCCGCTTTGAAGGACTCGAGGGCTACGCTGTGGGCCGGATGACTAAGAGTCGTCGCGCCAAGCTCTACATCGATGATGCAGGCTGGGGCCCCGAGGCCGGCTCAGTTGAGTATGGGTACCGGGTCCCCTTTGGTGGCATACACGTTTTCATCGGCAAGATCGGTGAACCGGGCCCTGAACCGGACATCTGCACCGACCTTGTCGAAACGGCTCAGCGTGCGTGATCCGCCTGGTTTAAACCGGGCGTGAAGCGTGCCTTCGTGGGAGTCATCCATGGAGGAAGTTATGAGGATGGATCGGAATCTGCGGCGAGACCGTCGTTTATTCCGGCGACGAGTCATCAACCGGAGAAACCGAATCTCTATATCAGCTACAAGATGGCCGGATTGGGGGCTGTTCCGATGGCGACAGTATTCCGGACCCCTCTGATCTACCCAAACGAGTTGGAATATTCATGGCCGGCACACAAGCAGCGCTTCATTCTTCAACCGCTGCGCCAATAACCTCCGGTTCAGTAGCGGCGACAACTGCCGGGGCAGGAAGCTCTGTACGCCTGCCGGCTCAAGTTCTATCAGATCTATTTGATGCATTGGTTGTGCTTATGGCAGAAGCTAACCCGGCGGATCAGGACGTCCACAACGCAGAGATTGCAAAGGTGAAGGAACAGATCACCCAGGCCAAGGCGGACCTGGCAGCTGAGAATGCCAGGATGACCACAGAGCGGGCCGCTTTAGACGCGCAAGCCTACAGGCTCATGTTGGACCAGAACGTGTCGCATGAAGCCATGAAGAGGAAGTACCGATCCCGTTTGCCTTCGGTTTTCGAGGCCAGAGACCTTTTCAACACCCCAGGAGCAGGAACCAGTAATCCGTTGGAGGAAAACCGGGCGGAAGCTCCTGGGACCGGCACGCCGGTTCAGCCCCGTCTGATGAATCCGCCTCGTCAAAACACTGTTATACCTCAGGCTGTTTCAACACCTCCGGGTCACTACTCCAACCCGATGGACAATCTCGTTGCCGCTGCTGCACGGCTGGAGGCCATTCCAATTGAAGGTGACTCGCCGCAGGCGGTAGAGACGCGACGGGTCAAGGAGCTTCTTAGGACAGCTTTGGTCCAACAGGAAGCATACTCGTACAGCCGCGACCGGATCCACTCGACCCCTCATCCAAGCCGGAGCTATAGCAGGCATATGGATGAACCGGCAGTGTCAAGTAATGAACGACGTGGAGCACCCCGCGGCAACAACCCGGCAGGTGGTGCTGATAACGCTCAGGAAGTGGTGGACCAGGCCCGAGCGCGCAGGGAGGCCGAGTTAGCCGCAAAGTATCAGGCTTGGCAGCTTACACCGGTTAGTCCAACTATCTCGGTTGAACCTGGTGTTACTTCTAGTTCTTTGGGGGTGCCTTGCCTTGTCCCCGCTTTACGCAATGTGCGCCTGCCTAAGGATTTCAAAGGCCCGCGCAAGGTACCAAATTACATGGCGGATCAACCTCCAGAGACATGGGTGGAGAGCTATGAGATGGCCATGGAGATGCTCGATGTGGATGATGCGGCATGTGCGAAATACTTCACCATGATGCTTGAAGGAACAGCCCATACTTGGTTAAAAAGCTTACCGGCCAATTCTATCAGTTCATGGGCCCAATTACGAGCCTGATTTATCAGTAATTTCAAGGATACATGTAAGCAGCCTATGTCGATAGTGGACTTAGCTGCCTGCGTCCAGGAGGAAGGAGAATCGATGACTCATTGGGTGCGCCGGGTCTCACAAGTGTTGCATTCATCAAACCGCATCAACGCTGACACTGCAGTCATAACCCTAGAAGGCAACTGCCGGTTTGGGCCCCTAAAGCTGAAGTTGGGACGGATGAAGCGCCATTGCACTGACATGGGGACCCTCATGGCTTCCCTGGTAAAGTATGCTGATTATGATAGTACCAAGGATCCCGAGTCTGATGATGACAAGACAGGGAAGGGAAAGAAGAACAGCAACCCCAAAGGTCAGCAGCACCACTCGGCAGGTAATGGTAGCAGAGGCAAGCGTAAAGAGGATGGCAACATGGACTTCGTGGCTAATACCAACGCGCAGGACAAGGGTCAGCGACGCAAGGGTAAACAGCCGAATCGCGGTGGAGCGCCTAACCCTAACCCGGGTCGCTTAAATTATCTATTGAACCAGCCCTGTCCAAAGCATGGCACGAAGGAGGTGCCAGCAAACCACCTTTGGAAGGATTGCTTCATTATGCAGGAGTTCAAGAATTCTAATGCTTTCCGGTATGATCACGGTTCTGGCGGTGGCTCAGGATCCGGGCTGGGTTATGGTGGAGGAAATTCCGGTTCAGGATTTAATGGTAATCCAGGCAGACATAACAATCAAAATAATCAGAACAACCAGGGTGGTTACAACCAGCAGCAGCAACAGTCGGGTTACCAGAGCAACCCAAAGCAGTTGAATAGTGGGCAATACCATGTCTTCACCACTAGCTTGGACAAGCGAGACCGGAAGGTTCAGAGGCGGGCAGTCAACTCTGTTGAACCGACCGTGCCCTGTTATCTACGTTGGTCTGGACAGCCAATCATATGGAGTAGAGAGGATCACCCTCCCCAGGTTGATAATCCAGGTCAGTTGGCTCTGGTGGTGGCGCCTCAGGTGGGAGGTTACAAGTTCACCAAGGTGCTCATGGATGGAGGGAGCAGCATTAATATCTTGTACTATGAGACCTTCCATCGTATGGGACTAACAGATAAAAATCTCAAACTGTCCAATACGGTGTTCCATGGTGTGGTACCTGGCAAGTCAGCATATCCTGTTGGTAAGATAGCTCTGGAAGTGGCCTTTGGAGATGATTATGATTCCAGGTCGGAAACATTGATGTTTGAAGTGGTGAAAATCCAAAGTCCATATCACGCCCTGTTTGGGCGACCGGCCTATGCCAAGTTTATGGCATGGCCCTGTTATGTGTATTTGCAGCTTAAGATGTTGGGTCACAAGGGGACAATAACGGTTCACGAAAGCCGTAAAATCGCTTTGGAGTGCGAGGAAGGAGATGCGGCCTATGCAGAGTTGGTTTGTGCCACCGAGGAGCTGAAGTATTATAAGGACAATGTTGATCCTGCGGACATGACTCCATTAAAGAAACCAACTACGGAGCATGATCCGGCCCTGAAGTTCAAATCGGCAGCTGAAACTAAGCTTGTTGACTTCGTGCCTGGCGATTCGTCCAAGTAGTTCAGCATTAGTGCCAACTTGGATTCGAAATAGGAAAGCGCGCTCATCGAGTTCATCCATGAGAATCGGGACATTTTTGCATGGAAGCCCTCTGACATGCCAGGTGTACCGAGGCAACTCACTGAGCACACCCTTAATGTGAATCCTAAATACAAACCGGTGAAACAGTTCCTCCGCCGGTTTAACGAAGAAAGACGCAAGGCGATTGGAGAAGAGGTAGCCAGGCTCTTAGCAGCTGGCTTTATTATTGAAGTTTTTCACCCTGAGTGGCTTGCCAATCCGGTGCTGGTCCTTAAGAAAAACGGCACCTGGGGCATGTGTGTGGATTACACAGATCTTAATAAGGCTTGTCCAGCAGATCCTTTTGCCCTCCCCCGTATTGATCAAATTATTGATGCTACGGCGGGTTGTGAGCGTTTAAGTTTTTTGGATGCATATTCTGGCTATCATCATATCAAAACGGCAGTTAAGGACCAGGAGAAGACGGCATTCATAACTCCTTTTGGAGCCTTCTGCTATGTGTCTATGCCCTTTGGTCTCAAGAGTGCCCAGGCAACTTATCAACGGTATGTACAAAATTGTCTTCACAAGCAGATTGGCCGTAATGTACATGCTTACGTGGATGATATCATGGTTAAGTCAAGGGAGAAGGAGACTCTGGTTGACGACTTGAAGGAAACCTTTGATAACCTGAGGACGTACAAGATGATGCTTAATCCGGCCAAGTGTGTCTTTGGTGTACCGGCAGGCAAGTTATTGGGTTTTCTGGTGTCCAACAGGGGAATCGAGGCTAATCCGGAGAAGATCACAGCCATCACCTCCCTGGCTAAACCGAAGTGTATCAATGATGTTCAACGCCTGGCAGGCCGGATTGCCGCGTTAAGCCGGTTTATCAGCCGCCTTGGTGAGAAGGCAATCCCTTTGTATCAGATGTTGAAGAAGACGGATCAATTCGTCTGGAGTTCTGCTGCTGATAAAGCATTTGAGGAGTTAAAGCGGCAATTTGCCAATCCGCCTGTGCTTGTTGCTCCCATTGACAAAGAGCCGTTGCTGCTATATGTGGCTGCTAATGCTCGTGCGGTCAGTGTGGCTATTGTGGTGGAGCGAAAAGAGGCAGGTAAGGAGCATCCGGTTCAACGTCCGGTCTATTATATCAGCGAGGTACTCATTGAGTCCAAGCAAAGGTATCCGCATTGGCAGAAGCTGGTATACGGAGTTTTTATGGCAAGCTGGAAGCTTAAGCAATACTTCCAAGGGCACCCCATTACGGTGGTCAGTTCTGCTCCCTTGGGGGATATCATCCAGAACCCGGAAGCGACTGGCCGGATTGCCAAGTAGGCTATAGAGCTTGGGCCGCATGGGTTGAAGTATGTGCCTCGGACGGCGGTTAAGTCTCAAGCACTTGTTGATTTCATCAATGATTGGACGGAACTGCAAGCACCTGAAGAAAAGCCGGATCACACATATTGGACCATCCATTTTGACGGATCCAGGCAATTGGAAGGCTCGGGGGCTGGAGTCGTATTAACTTCCCCACGAGGTGATAAGTTTTGTTACGTTCTCCGCTTAATGTTCCCTTGTACTAACAATGCAGCTGAGTATGAAGCCTTGCTCCATGGTCTCCGGATGGCTAAGGAGATGAATCTAAGTCGAGTTAAGTGCTTCGGTGACTCGAACCTCGTGGCTCAACAAGTATCTGGCACATGGGATTCCAAGGACCCACTCATGGTAGCATATCGTCGTGAGGTGGATATTGTTGCAGGTCACTTTAAAGGCTATCAGGTGGACCACGTGGACCGACGGAAGAATGAAGCGGCGGACGCTTTAAGCCAGCTGGGCTCTCAACGCAAACCGGTCCCACCCAATGTTTTTCTGGATGTGCTGCACAACCCGTCGGTCAAGCTCCCTAGTGAAGCGGATTTGGCTATTCCTGATCCGGAGGCTCAATTGGTGGCAGCTCTTCATGTCATTCCGGATTGGACGCTTCCTTACTTGGCGTACATGAACCGGGGCGAGTTACCAGAGGATGAGACTCTGGCCCGACAGATAATCCGATGGTCCAAGTCCATGACTATTATCAATGGCGAGTTGCATCATTGCAGTGTATCAGGGGCGTTTCAACGCTGTGTGTCTCCTGAAGAAGGCTGTGAAATTTTGCGTGAGATCCACGAAGGAGATTGTGGTCACCACGTCGGTTCAAAATCTTTGGTGGCTAAAGTGTTCCGCCATGGCTTCTATTGGTTAACTGCTCATGCTGATGCGGAAGATCTGGTCAGACGATGTGACGGTTGCCAAAAGTTTTCAAGACGTGCTCATGTGCCGGCTCAAGAATTGAGAATGATTCCAATTACTTGGCCGTTTGCGACTTGGGGGCTGGATATGGTTGGGCCTTTCAAAAGGTCCAAAGATAAGAAGACCCACCTCCTGGTGGCGGTTGACAAGTTTACAAAGTGGGTGGAGGCAGAACCTGTTAGCAAGTGTGATGCGGCCACGGCGGTTCAGTTCATCAAAAAAGTGATTTTCCGATTTGGCTTTCCACATAGTATCATCACAGATAATGGTACCAATTTGTCCAAGGGTGCCATGAAGGAGTTCTGCGAACGGGAGCACATCGTCTTGACGTTTCATCCGTAGCGCACCCACAGTCCAATGGTCAAGCAGAAAGGGCTAATCAAGAGATCTTGAGAGGCATCAAGCCCCGGCTTATGGTTCCTTTGCAGAGAACACCGGGTTGTTGGGTAGAAGAGTTACCATATGTGTTATGGAGCATCAATACCACACCCAACAGATCAACAGGATACACACCATTCTTCATGGTCTATGGAGCGGAGGCGGTTCTCCCTAGTGATATCTGTCATGATTCACCTCGTGTGGCGGCTTATGTTGAAGCAGACAACGAGACAGCACGGCAAGATGCTTTGGACCGGTTGGATGAAGAGCGTGACATAGCAGCTGCTCGCTCGGCGATTTACCAACAGGATCTTCGTCGTTATCACAGTCGCCGAGTTAGAACCAGAACCTTTCAAGAGGGAGATTTGGTGCTTCGGCTCATCCAAGATCAGACTGATATGCATAAGTTATCCCCACCTTCGGAGGGACCTTTCGTGGTCAGCAAGAATCTGCACAACGGGTCATACTATCTGATCGATATTCGAGAGCATAAAGACTCACGTACATCAGAGGAGGAGACCAACAGGCCATGGAACATAGCTCATCTTCGGCCTTACTATACCTGAGCCATTGGCTCTACTTATGTACATATTATGACGATGTATATATTATGATTAATATAATAAACCGGAACCTCAGCTAAAGCGGGGTATCTATTCTTTTACATCATGTGTGGTTACACGGAGTTGTTCTAAAGCGGCCTCCGGTTTACCCCTTGAGTTAGCTTTTCAAAGCATCATGTAATATCACTTGGGGGCTTGGTCGTATCCGAACCAATGCAACACCTTTTGATAGGCGAAAGCCACCAGATCACTTGGGGACATGGTCAAGTCTGAACCAGTCACGCCTCTTGATCGGCCTAAGGCCACAGAATCACTTGGGGTCTTGGTCGAACTCGAACCACTGCCACGCCTCTTGATCGGCATAAATGCCACGGTTTCATTTGGGGACCTGGCTGACTTGAACCATAGCTACACCTATCGGGAGCTTGGTCGTGTCCGACCATGGTAACGCCATCTGATCGGCTAAAATAAGCCTCTTTTTGCAAACGGTTTTATCATTGCCTTTGCTTCACAATTTTCTTTGATAGATATTTCTTTCTTTTTGTTGCGTTTTTTAAACCGACAAAGTTTTAAACCGGTTCAAACTGTCAATTGACGGAACACGGTCCATTTTTAATCCGGAGACTATTTTCCCGGTTTGATTTTTCATTAACATCCTATTACGGAGTAACACGGTGTTTTATTATAACCCGGCACGGTTTACATGGTAAACCGGCATTAGATATATACAGGAGCTGCTATCTCCTCCAACAGTGTGGGTTTATAAACCTCCGCTTCAAGATTGGCCAAGCCAACTTCATGCCCAACGATGGCAGATTTTTTGTATTGTAGAAAATACTTTGGAAAGTTCATCACCCAAAGGAAGAACAAGTTGCAGTAATTATGCACAAAGGCATATCAAAATCAAGAGTATCGGCTAGCCTATTACAAGGCAACACGGTGCCCAAAATAAGATCATTGTTTTTTCGCAAAGGAGAAGCAGTTTAAACCGGCTTCCGGTTCAAGCTTGGTCACCAGCCTGGCCTGATGGTTGTGGGTCATCCCACGCCGCTTCAACTTCAACTTCTCTACCCAGCGGCTGGAAATCAACAGTTGTCCAGTCGATTCCCATTAATGCTTGAAAGACATCTTCATCATGGATCAGCAATGACGGTTCAATATCGGGAGCGTAAGTATGCTACGGATTGGAGGGATAAGATTTTCCGCTTCAGGAATTGGTGCAACTCCTCGCTTGTTTTGGTTGTCATATTGGGCTTGATAATGAGACAAGTCTGCTTATTCAACCAATTGACAAGCTAGCGGACGCACCTCCCGGTTTATTGCTCGCAGATCCGCTTCACTAAACTCTGACCCGTCTTCCTTCAAGCTGGGATAGCCCTGAGCCGCTTCAACAGGATCAAAATCCGGCACCCAAGCTTTTGCCCGGATTAAGTCATTGATCGCACCGGTTCGAGCAGCGGATTTCTTCAGCTCTTCAACCCGGGCAGGAAGCATCGACAGTCTCTTCAGAGTGTCCTGAATCAAAGTGGGCGCCGGATTGTTGTGTTATGCAGCAGAGATGATCCGCTGTGCACCAGTGTACAGTTGTTCGGTCAATGTGTAGGCGGCTTTCAATTTCTTCCGCACATCTGACCCCAAGTGACCAATGCGTGTCCCTGAAATATTACAAAGGGTTAACAAACCGGCAGCTCTATAAGACGGCCAAATCAAATCCAGAAATCAAACCAGCTTACCAAAGATAGCAGCGGTCATGGCATGCACTTGCCGCTTTATGCTGGTCAGTTCGTCCACCACCAGTTTCAGTGCAGCCTCGGCATCTTCTGCTCGTTTGGTTAAAGCGGATTTTTCAGTGGCCCAATCCGCCCGCTTCTTCTTGAAGCCCTCCTTAAGCTGTTCCATGGCTCTTAAAGCGCTGGTTAATTTCTCTTTTGCTTTGGAGGTTTCAGCTTGTTGGCACTTCAGATTTTCTTGCAGATCAGTGATCTGTTTTTCCCTTTTGTTCAGCTCAGCCTGCATATAGGCAGTCATACAATTCAGATAACGGTACAAGAATTGAAGTACCAACCACATAACAAGTTATGCCCTTGGTACTTGGGGGCTAATGCATATTTGCTCTTCAATTATTCAGAAAAGTCCCAAGCTCAATACAAGTATTCAACTTGGCACCTGGGGGCTAATGGCTATTTGTTCAGTTAATATTTCTGCTACAATCTTGATTACCTAAAAGTCCCGGTTTAACTACACTAAGTTGAACTGGCCCTTGGGGGCTATATCAATAAATTCAGAAAATATTGAAGTCTGCATTGACAAGTCCCAGTTTGAACAGAGATTCTAAACTGGCCCTTGGGGGCTAGGAGAGTTGACAGATTGAAGTACATACGCAGATAAGCATCTGGAAGTTACCTCATATTTCTCTTTCATCATATTAACCAGACCAGCTTCATAGTCACGGCTGGTGTATAGCCGGTTCAGATAGCCGGAATGGAGATCTTGGGCGTTCAGAGCGGCATAAGTTGTCAGATCGGTATTCCATTTTCCCTTGCCAATGGTAGCAAATTCTTCCTTGGCAGTGTGTCTGGATAAAGCAACGGGATTTCCTAGCTCTGTGCGACCAATGCCAGTAATGACAACCTCATCATCCTTGGCATCGCCGGTTTGCACTAGGGCCATTGGCTTATCAGTAGGCTTGGATGGACCGGTGGATTTTTCAATCTGAATGGGGCTTGTGGGCTGGTTGACAGGGCCTGAGGTGTCAATAGGCCTTTCTTCAGCAATAAAATCGTCATCCTGCTGTGGTGGATCATTGGGTATATCTTCATGAATAGCCGCTTCAAGATCTGGTGTTTTACCCGGTTCAGGGACGGCGTCCTCCTCGGCCGCTTTATCCAGGCGAGCCTTCTTGCTCAGCCTAGGCTTGGCCCTGAAAGGAATAACAAAGTCAAATACAGCATATGTTCCAAGGTGATGTACCAGAAATATTATGATAAGTATAGCTTACCCAAGCACCGTTTTGAGCGGTGGCAGCTGAGTAGCCGATGACTCGCCAGAGGATGAGTGGGAAGTAACCTGATAATCGGAGTCAGATAGATTAAGAGGTTGACGAAAACAGCCCGCTTTAGGACAAGCACTGACAAGCAAATTAGAGACCTCTGAACGGCGTTTCCGAACCGGACTGTTCGGTAAACCGGCGGAGGTAACTACCTGGCCGGTGTGCCAGGTTGTGCGGCGAGCTTCGTGCTGTTGGGTCTTCATAAGAAATTTGGGATCCAAGTAAGCAAGAGGATGAGAAAATTTAACCTTCCGGTTTGCCTGACAGATTTTTAGCGAAGGCAAAGGGTTTGAATCGGAAGAGAGAGTAATTACCTCTGCAGCATTAGCATGGCTGGTTTCGGCATCATCCTGACAAATATCATCATCAATAAGGCGTGTGAAAAATAAGCCAAGGGAGTCAAGCTCTACCTCAAGGTCCGGATTACCCACATCATCATCAGCGGCCGGATCAGAAGATGCAGTGGTTTTCTTCTTATGAGCAGGCCGTTTCACGACTTTAGTCTTTGGCCGGGTTGGTCTTTCCGGTTTGTCTATTTTTTCTGGCTTCTCCTGTGGAAGCTTCTTGCCCCAAAACAGATCATCGCCCTGTTTAAACAGACATTGATATTAAACAATGACCAGATATATCAATAACAGGTTCAGTAAAAAGAAAAATCAAACTCTTGCAGCTGGCAGTTTGTTGGTGGCACAGAAGGGAAGCAGGCCGGTTCAAGCACAGATGTGTTCCGGTTCATTCAACATTTTATTCACAGCTTCTGTGATTTCTTCGTCGGTGAGCTGGATGTTAGCATGTCGCAGTGGGTCATCAACACTGCCAGTATACTCGCACATCAAACCGGAGCGCTGACTAAGGGGCAGTATGCTCCACGATATCCAACAGCGAGCGAGGTCAACCCCTGTTAAACCATTGGCCATGAAGGCTCTGAGCTTGGACAGTTGAGGAGCATATTTGCTTCTCTCCTTGGCAGTCAACCTTTGTAGAAATGGTTGTGTATTGCTAAGCCGCTCCGGACGAAAGCCAGGCAAAGGATTTTCACCAGCAGGGGAAGTGTCTTTGCAATAGAACCATGTTTGATTCCACTCTTTGGGGTGGCTGTGCAGTTTGGCGTGAGGGTATGTGACCTCTTTCCTTTTCTGAATCGCCACACCACCCAATTCCGTATTGGAACCGTCAGTAAACTCAGTACGGCGGTTTAGATGGAAGCAGTCTCTGAACAACTCAACTGTGGGCTCCTCTTGAAAGAACACCTCACAGAGCACTTGGAAGTGACACATGTTTGTAACAGAGTTGGGGCCAGTGTCTTGTGGGCGGAGTTGAAAATTGGCCAAAACATCCCGGTAAAATTTAGAACCGGGCGGCTTAAAGCCCCGAGCTAAGTGATCTACGAAAACGACGACCTCTCCTTCTTGAGGTGTGGGAGGGCATTCTTTGCCAGGGACCCTCCAATGGATGGTGTTTTTGCTGCCTAAAGCGCCGACCAGGACTAAATTGTTCAGTTGAGTCTCTGTGACACGAGAAGGAACCCAGTTGCACTCATATACTTGCTTGGCCATGATGAAATCTACAAGATAGGTGATTCCGGTTCAAGAATGCATTGATTAAAGTACACTAGTATGTACAATGTTAAACCGGAGACAGCTCTATCTAAACCGGAGTTTTATGAAGCAACAGCATCTGGCAATACAACAAGGGGACAAATGGTATATACCGGTTTGGCAATTTTTTCTACAAAGTTAAACCGCCTGGTCTAAACATTGAAACGGTCGAGATTGCAGATGAGTAAGTATGCAAAAACAGGTTTCACAAGATTATACTACAGCGTTGGATCTGGAACATGTTCATAAAAGAGATAAAAATTCAAGGCCCAAAAGGAGCAGTGCCGAATCAATGAGCCATCGCTACGGATAAGATCTATGGTCTTAATATGCGAAAGTGAAAACAGAGGGTAAAAACTACTGCTACACAAAAGCAAAGATTCACAGACTCGTCTAAAGATCTAGCATATGAACAAGGAGCAGGCGATGAACACTAGAGAGCATGGAAACCCTAGAACAGATCTATAATGAAAAAGATAGAAGACTTACCGGAGCTGAGGAAGACGCGGAAGGTCGCCGCGGTGCTCTGGTACGCTCAGGGTGATGCAGCGGCCAAGGTTGGTGCAGTAGTTGACGGCGGCGGCAGAGCTCCGAAGCTGGGCGACGCGAGGAAGACGAAGCAGAAGGGCACGAAGGGGAAAAAAGAAATGACCCTTTGGTCCTATTTATAAAGAAAGGGACATGTGTCAGGCGCGAGAATCAAGGGGCCGTGAATTTGGAAACGGAGTTGTCGCCTCGATTGTCGCAGATCTATTAAACAAGAAGGTATCATGGATAGTTTCTTTATGACAGACGACGTCACTCCGGTTTACAGAAATCAGAGAACATGACATCACGGCAGTTCACCAAACTACAAGAAGATGTTAATGATTAAGTTTTTGCTAAAGGATTGACATGAACCTGTTCAAATCAATCTGGGGCCTAATGTTGGGGATATTACTACTGGGCGTAAACCGGCCTATCTGGGCCGGGTTAACTTCATCAGTAGTTAAGTATGTTAAAGCCCATGAAGGTAGATGAGGGCTTAAAGCCCATGATCGGTTTAAGGCCTGTAGCCGTAAACCGGCGTCGGTATGTAAACTTGTATTGTAAGTTAGGAATAAGTAGAGACCAAACCGAACACGTATATGAGCCGGTGTTGGGACTCTGTAAACCGACGGGCGTCACCCATGTATATAAGGGGACGACCCGGCGGCGGTTCAAGGACAACAGACAACAACTCGAGACTTAGGCGAAGCTTGTTTGCTCCCTAGTCATCGAAACCCCATCAATTCCATCACAACTAGACATAGGCTTTTACCTTCATCGAAGGGGCCGAACTAGTATAAACTCTCTTGCGTCCCCGTGTCCGCTTTAACCCCTTCAAGCTAACCCATTGCGATGGCCCCACGACTAAGTCCTTTCACGAGGACATCTGCCGTGACAAAACTACGACAGAGGTGACACGTTCCCTCTCGGAACCAGGAGCCTTCTTGAGGGAAGCTCCGGTTTGCAAGAAGCTTACACCAAAGCTTGTCCCAATTCGGCCAAAAAAATTACTGCAACATGTTGGTGCCATGTCATGACACCATGCCAGGTTTCATGATTTTCAGCTGTGTTTTGGATTTACAGGAATTAAAAAACCAAGTTTCCCAATCTTTCCGGCTAAGCCACGACACCCAGATGTTTGAATTTTGTTCCCATTTCTTGCATGGGAACTATAAATTCACCCAAAGACACACATGTGATTTTTCAGCAAACTTTGGTGCATTGGAGCATGTGCTTGTAGTTCAAATTTGAATTATGCACATTAAATGCCCAGAAACTCAATTAATGCATAAAAATGCCAAACGAACCCGGAATAATTCCAAATTTAAACATGACACTCATGTACTAGTTGCATGTTCACTGTACGTAAATGTTCTAGCAATTCAAACACCATCCTTTCCCTCCGTAACACAATTTTGTCTTTCAAAACATAATGAAAAAATCAGGTATACCACAAATAGTTTACTAGAAAAATCGTGTGGGATGCGATATAAAATATCTTGGCGCACCGTCTTGTCTGGCTTACACAGGAAGCTTCGTCATCTATAGTCCACCGCCCCCGCTTGAACCACACTTGCGCGCCAGTTTCTCGCGGCACCGAGCGAATTTTTTTTGCCACCGCGGAAATATCTATCTCCCCGCCCCCTCCCTCCTACAAAAAGCCACATTTCCACTTTTCCTCCTTGCTTTCCAAGTTCAAACCTTCACTGCTGCTTACTGGCAGCTCAGCCTCCTCGTCGGCGACCCTTCTTCTTGCAGTGCCGCCTCCTCGCCGGCTACCCTTCTTCTTGCAGCGCCGCCTCCTCGTCGGCGACCCTTCTTCTTGCAGCGCCGCCTCCTCGCCGGTGACCCTTCTTCTTGTTGCGCGGCCTCCTCGCCGCCGACCCTTCTTCTTGCTGTGTGGCCTTGTCGATATGGCCAGGTAATCCACACCCCACCCACACCATCCTCCTCCTTTCCCGTCCCACATGCCCCGACTGACGGAGCGACACCTTCCACCGAAATCACTGCCCCCTCCTCCAATTAAGCGTCGTCCACAGCCATTTTACACGCAATATAACGTGGAGCTGAGTAGCGTGTGGCCGCACGCGCGAACTAGGTCGCTAGGGCTGACATGTGTGTCGACAGCCAGATCCTGGAGGAGCACCTCGTCTTCGATACCACCGTCGACATCGCTGCATGGTTGTCTACTTTAAAATACAGTTCGTGATGTTTTCTCGAGGCCACCGCCAGTGCCTTCTAGTGATTTTTCCACTATAATGTTAATATGCAATCTGATGTTCAGTTAACAGTTTGGTCCTCTGAAATGTAATGTTCAGTTAACACTTTGGTCCAACAATTGCTACATTTCGTAGTATTGTTCTCAAGCATTCTTTGTTTTGTTAACTGTCTTATCTTCTAGCACATGTTTCTATTCTGCAATGTCGTGCTCAGTTAACTATTTTGGTTCATTTGGTCTGCTACCCATTTAACTGTTTGGTTCAGTTCTGCAATTTGATTTTCATTGGCTGTGGGTACAATTTTGTATTGTTATGCATGTGACACTAATCAAATTTGGTTGTACTCAATACCTATTCTACTGATAGTATGGCAACTCTCAGTTAACCTGATCAAGATCTTCCTTATGTGTGTTGCAGGGAAATAATGGGAGACACTGCGGTTTACCATCGAGGTTTGTTCAAGTAGGGTCCTTTGGCTAATACCACATTATTGTGCAGTTGCAGGAATCATTATAATATTTAGGTTTCTTACAATTTGGTCTTGCACATGTAGGTCTTGCTGTCAGAGGCATAGACCCATTGTTCGACCCATTTTGCATATGGGGAAATGAGATGTCCATGAATATCAGTCAAGTCAAGAAACTCAGAAAGATTGTTAGGATGAAGAAACTTGCGACGAATAACAGCAAGATCTTTGTTTGCACAATGAAGAAGACATCAGTCAACTATAGGATGGTACCAACTCTTTTACCTTGTTTTACCCCCTGTGCCATTTCAAAATTTACAACAGCGATTTATGCATAGCTTTGTTTTCAGTACTTTTCAAAGCAGTTCACCGATGATTACCTTTCAAACCACCTGCATGATCAAGAGGCGAGGAAGGTATTCACTCAACACCCATGGTACGATATTGAAGTCTTGCTGAAGAGGACGAAGGTTGGGCGGGCAATTATCCATAGCCACTGGCCTAAAGTTGCAAGGACATTCAAAATCACTGAAGGCTCAATATTTTCCTTCCGCTTCAGATGAGTTTCATATGTCTATTTACCGTGTATGATGCTACTTTCCAAAGGTTTTTGATGATGCATGTGAAACTTGGTGCTGTTGTGTAATGGCATAACTGAGTGCCGAAGCTATCTGATGTAATTCGATTATGAAATCCTGGTTGCTTTTATACGGATATGAAATATCTGGCGTGTTTTATAAGAAATATCAGTTTGAATAGTACATGGATTGTCAATAATAGGCTAATTACCTTGCTTATTGGGGTTTTCTATTGCAAACGGTTACTCAGACAGCACCGTGGGCGATGAACTCAAACAACCAGCACGGTTTCTAGAAAGTAGGTGTGTTCGATCAACTAACAATCACACACGGCTTCTGGCAGTGAACTGTACGCGTTAGGCCACCTTGCACACACGTTTCCACACAAAGAACTGTGTGGGATGTACTCCCTCCGTTCCAAATTACTCGTCGCAGAAATGGATGTATCTAGAACTAAAATACATCTAGATACATCCATATCTGCGATAAGTAATTTGGAACGGAGGGAGTACATACCTATGGAAATGATTTTCTAGGATTCACCGTGTGGGATGTACATACCTACGGAAATGATTTCTGGGATTCACCGTGTGGGATGACCATAAATACGGAAATGATTTCTGGGATTCACCGTGTGGGATGTACATACCTACGGAAATGATTTCTGGGATTCACCGTGTGGGATGTACATACATACGGAAATGATTTCGTGGATTCACCGTGTGGGATGTACATACCTACAAAAATGATTAGGTTTCCATGCCTCGCCCGATCGCACACGGCCCCAGCCTGGGTCCCACGAGGGCCTATCCCCGACGATTTCTGGGTCGTGTGGGAAGGACCCCCTATCGCCCACACTCACTTGGCGACGGTTCCAAATGTCGCCGCGGAAAGGGGTTTTAAACCGTTTGTTTAGGACGTCGTTGTACCAATGAATAAAGAGTTCATCGTAAAGGGTAACGTCGATGCAAGCTTTGACACCGATCTAGATAACTCTAAGTCTCAATATGAATACATATTGAAAGTGGGAGCAATTAGCTAGAGTAGCTCCATGTAGAGAATTGTAGACATAGAAATATGCAAAATACATGCGGATCTGAATGTGACAGACCCGTCGACTAAACTTCTCTCACAAGCAAAACATGATCACACCTTAGTACTCTTTGGGTGTTAATCACATGGTGATGTGAATTAGATTATTGACTCTAGTAAACTCTATGGGTGTTGGACACATGGCGATGTGAACTATGGGTGTTAATCAC
Source organism: Triticum urartu (assembly GCF_056163025.1). Lineage (NCBI taxonomy): Eukaryota > Viridiplantae > Streptophyta > Magnoliopsida > Poales > Poaceae > Triticum > Triticum urartu. The sequence continues at coordinate 436,970,842 of NC_141877.1, read as the reverse complement.
ATGGTGATGTGAACTAGATTATTGACTCTAGTGCAAGTGGGAGACTGAAGGAAATATGCCCTAGAGGCAATAATAAATTTGTTATTTTATAATTCATGATAAAGGTTTATTATTCATGCTAGAACTGTATTGATCAGAAACCTAAATACATGTGTGAATACATAAACAAATATCGTGTCCCTAGTAAGCCTCTACTTGACTAGCTCGTTGTTCAAAGATGGTTAAGGTTTCCTAACAATGGACATGAGTTGTCATTTGATAACAGGATCACATCATTAGGAGAATGATGTGATGGACAAGACCCATCCGTTAGCTTAGCATAATGACCGTTCAGTTTAATTGCTATTGCTTTCTTCATGTCAAATACATATTCCTTCGACTATGAGATTATGCAACTCCCGAATACCGGAGGAATGCCTTGTGTGATACCAAACATCACAACGTAACTGGGTGATCATAAAGATGCTCTACAGGTATCTCTGAAGGTGTTTGTTGAGTTGGCATAGATCGAGATTAGGATTTGTCACTCCGAATGAAGGAGAGGTATCTCTGGGCCCTCTCGGTAATACACATCATAAGCTTGCAAGCAAACGACTAAGGAGTTGGTCACGAGGTGATGTATTATGGAACGAGTAAAGAGACTTGCCATTAACGAGATTGAACTAGGTATGCATATACTGACGATCGAATCTCGAGCAAGTAACATATCGATAGACAAAGGGAATAACGTATGTTGTCATAACAGTTCGACCGATAAAGATCTTCATAGAATATGTAGGGGCCAATATGATCATCCAGGTTCTGCTATTGGTTATTGACCGGAGAAGTGTCTCGATCATGTCTACATAGTTCTCGAACCCGTAGGGTCCGCATGCTTAACGTTCGATGACGATATTGTATTATATGATTCATGTGATTTGGTGACCAAATGTTGTTCGGAGTCCCGAATGAGATCACGGACATGATGAGGAGTCTCGAAATGGTCGAGAGGTAAAGATTGATATATATGATAATAGTATTCAGACACCAGAAGTGTTCCGGAATGTATCGGGTATTTATCAGAGTACCGAGGGGGTTACCGGAACCCCCGGGGGAATATATGGGCCATGAGAGAGGAGCACACCAGCCCACAAGGGGTGGCATGCCCCCCCCCTCTATGGCATGTGGCCGAATTGGAGAGGGAAAAAGGGGGGTTCGCCCCCCCCCCTTCCTTTCTCTTTTTCCCCTTCCCTTTCTTCTCCGATGAAAAAAGAAAAGGGGGGCGCCACTTGGGGAAACCCCAAGTAGGATTCGGATCCTACTTGGGGTGCCCCTGGCTGCCTCTCCTCCCCTCCCACCTATATATATGTGGGTAGGGGGCGCCTAGAACACACAGAACATTAATTGTTAGCCGTGTGCGCCCCCCCCCCCTCCATAGTTTACACCCCCGGTCATATTCTTGCGGTGCTTAGGCGAAGCCATGCGTGGATCACTTCACCATCCCCGTCACCATGCCGTCGTGCTGACGAAACTCAGCTACTTCCTCGACGTCTTGCTGGATCAAGAAGACGAGGAACGTCACCGAGCTGAACGTGTGCAAAACTCGGAGGTGTCGTACATTCGGTGCTTGATCAGTCGGAGCTAGAAGAAGTTCGACTACATCAAATGCGTTGTCAAACGCTTCCGCTTTCGGTTTACGAGGGTACATAGACACGCTCTCCCGCTCGTTGCTATGCATCTCCATGAATAGATCATTGTGTGTGCGTAGATTTTTGTTTTGTTTTTCCATGCAACATTTCCCAACAGTAATCTCTTTGTAGGCTTGCTGGACGGTGATGGGCTGGATGAGATTCATCATGTAATCGAGTTAGTTTTGTTAGGGCTTGATCTGTAGTATCCACTATGTTCTGGATTGATGTTGCTATGACTTTGTTATGCTTAATGCTTGTCACTAGGGCCTGAGTGCCATGATTTCAGATCTGAACCGTTTATGCTTTCACCAATATATTTGTGTTCTTGATCCAATCTGGCAAGTTATATACACCTGCTACGTGTTATGATCCGTATACCCCAAGGTGACAATAATTTGGATTCTTTCCGGTGATGATCGTAGTTGAGGAGTTCATGTATTCACTATGTGTTAATGCTTTGTTCCGGTTCTCTATTAAAAGGAGGCCTTAATATCCCTTAATTTCCTTATGGACCCCGCTGCCACGGGAGGGTAGGACAAAAGATGTCATGCAAGTTCTTTTCCTTAAGCATGTATGACTGTATACAGAATACATGCCTACATTATACTGATGAATTGGAGGTAGTTCCGTGTCGCTCTAGGTTATGACTGTTATATGATGAATATTATCCAATGTTATCACCAATCCAATGCCTACAAGCTTTTCACATATTGATCCTTGCTAAGTTACTACTTCTGTTACTGTTGTTACAACTGCTACAAAACTACTGCTACTACTGTTACTGTTACTCTTACTATCATTGCTACTGCTATGAACTATCATACTACTGTGTGATACATCCATTTTGCATCATGCTTTTATATCGACATTTATTGCATTATGGGTTGTTATTACACATTATGTCACAATACGTATGCCTTTTATCTCTTATTTTACAAGGTTTACATGAACAGGGGGAATGCCGACAGCTGGAATTCTGGGCTGGAAAAGGAGCAAATATTCGAGACCTATTCTGCACATCTCCAAAAGTCCTGAAACTCCGCGGGAATTATTTTGAGAATATATAAAAAATATTGGGCGAAAGAAGTACCAGAGGGGGGCCACCCACCGTCCACGAGGGTGGGGGCGCGCCCAGGGGGGTAGGGCGCGCCCCCTGCCTCGTGGGCCCCCTGGTGGCCCTCTGATGCCCATCTTCGGCTATATGGAGTCTTTCGTCGAGGAAAAAATCATAAGCTAGCTCACGGGACGAAACTCCGCCGCCACGAAGCGAAACCTTGGCGGAACCAATCTAGGGCTCCGGCGGAGCTGTTCTGCCGGGGAAACTTCCCTCCGGGAAGGGGAAATCATCACCAACGATCCTCTCATCGGGAGGGGGTCAATCTCCATCAACATCTTCACCAGCACCATCTCATCTCAAACCCTAGTTCATCTCTTGTATCCAATCTTTGTATCCAAACCTCAGATTGGTACCTGTGGGTTGCTAGTAGTGTTGATTACTCCTTGTAGTTGATGCTAGTTGGTTTACTTGGTGGAAGATCATATGTTCAGATCCATTATGCATATTAATACCCCTCTGATTATGAACATGAATATGATTTGTGAGTAGTTACGTTTGTTCCCGCGGACATGGGAGAAGTCTTGCTATAAGTAGTCATGTGAATTTGGTATTCGTTCGATATTTTGATGAGATGTATGTTGTCTTTCCTCTAGTGGTGTCATGTGAATGTCGACTACATGACACTTCACCATTGTTTGGGCCTAGAGGAAGGCATTGGGAAGTAATAAGTAGATGATGGGTTGCTAGAGTGACAGAAGCTTAAACCCTAGTTTATGTGTTGCTTCATAAAGGGCTGATTTAGATCCATATGTTTCATGCCATAGTTAGGTTTACCTTAATACTTCTGTTGTAGTTGTGGATGCTTGAAATAGGGGTTAATCATAAGTGGGATGCTTGTCCAAGTAAGGACAGTACCCAAGCACCGGTCCACCCACATATCAGATTATCCAAGTACCGAACGTGAATCATATGAACGTGATGAAAACTAGCTTGACGATAATTCCCATGTGTCCTCGGGAGCGCTTTCCTTTATATAAGAGTTTGTCCAGGCTTGTCCTTTCCTACAAAAAGGATTGGGCCATCTTGCTGCACCTTATTTAATTTTATTACTTGCTACCCATTACAAATTACCTTATCACAAAACTATCTGTTACCGATAATTTCAGTGCTTGCAGAGAATACCTTGCTGAAAACCACTTATCATTTCCTTCTGCTCCTCGTTGGTTTGACACTCTTACTTATCGAAAAGGCTACGATAGATCCCCTACACTTGTGGGTCATCACTGTGCTACTGATCACGCTACTGTAGTTATTTAGTCTCCAGGTGTGGTTGAATTGACAACTCAACTGCTAATACTTAAAAGTATTCTTTGGCTCCCCTTGTGTCGAATCAATAAATTTTGGTTGAATACTCTACCCTCAAAAACTGTTGCGACCTCCTATACTTGTGGATTATCAAATTGTCGGACTGTCTCGTCGGCTTGTTACTTTACATAGATTAGGTCCCAGACGTCAGGAGGCCCTGAATTACTTGGGCAATACTCGACGTGGGGAGTGGTTGGGATCAACAAATTCAATCCAAACGGGGGGGATCCGAGGTTCCCCCATGTTCGTTGTGGGGAAAATGCACGGAGAAGGAGGTATCAGGCTCGGCTTAACATCCGAAGCGTCCGCCTCTTCTAGCTGATTGATCTTGTGCTCATCCTTTAGACGAGAGCCCGGATCCAAGGTTTCCTCAAATCGGATTCCGTCGGCCGAGCTCATCAAGGGAGGGTGAAGCTTCAGAAAGAATTCCCGATCGCAACCCAAGGCCTCAAAGGGGGGTGCGATTTGAGACCTGTCAAGCCCTCAGATGACATGTTGGTGGGAATCGCCGATGCACCGATGGTGCTGAGGGGACTTAAATTGCCGATTGGCGAAGCCACGGTTCCAAGGTGATCACACAACGAGCTCTCAATGAAAGCATCAATGTTGGTGTCAAAACCGGAAGACCTCAGGTAGGGGGGCAAGCTATGAGAATGGATTGATGGGTAAAACCCTACGTCATGCTCTTGCTTATATTGTTGGTGTATCAAAGTACAAAGTTGATCTACCTCGAGATCGTAAGTCGTGGCCTAAACCCTAAGGCTAATGATGATGATAATCGATGTCCCTCTACGGGCTAAACCCTCCGGTTTATATAGGCACCGGGGGTATCTAGGGTTATACATGGTCTGTTGTCATCTAAGGGCACATGGCAGCGGCCAAAGTAATGCTTGGAGTACACAACAAGTCTTCGGCAGAGTCCCCATTAATTACGTCAGAGTGCAATGCTTCCGGAATCCTTCCCTTATGAGAACGGTGGGCCATAAGCTCGACCCATGGACTGCGAGTCAACTAGATTGGTACCCCCTAATCCAGGACACTGTCAATATCTAACAAAGAAAAGAGCGATGAAAAAAGTAAGAGAATAAATAAAAGCAAATGAAGCCAAAAGAAACTAAAAACAAGAAACATAAAGCAAAAGAAAACTGGCGTACCTGACCTGCCAGGGTGAGCAAGTCTTGTATACAGATTTAAAATAAGTGGTAATTGCACTCGAGATACATAAACTTGGTCGGTGGGAGCAGATTGGTACAAGAACTTCAAAAATGTTTACCGCGCATACACAAACTTAGCTTTTGGGTTCATATCGGCTACAAATCACTCCTAGATTGACGTGTGTCATGTTCTTTTTTCAAAAAACAAATTTGGCTATTTTTTTTCGCGGTCTTAGCCCTCTCCTCTTTCTGCCTGTGGACCGAGCCGCCGCTCTCTAAAATCAGCATGCCTTGTAGGCGTCAAAAGCAATACCTCGCCTCTGGATCCGTGTTGCCGCCACTGGGGAAAGAGGAGAGGGCTACAACTGCGAAAAAAATAATATCAGAGTTTTTTGTAAGAATCGAACACACGTTGATCCAGCAACGATTTGTACGTGATATGGACCCCAAAGCCAAATTCGTATACCCGCGACGACATTTTTTTCAAGTTTATGTACCAATCTGCTCCCACCGGCCAAGTTTATGTATATAGAGTGCAATTACCTCTTAAAATAACCAGCTAACAAAGACGAGACTAGTGCGCCGGGAAAAGGAGGAAAATAAAACTGTGTTCCCTACTTCAAGCTCACGACAAACAAGAAATAATTTTTGCTTGTTCAGGTGACCAAACGCGCACTTTCGTGCGCATAGTGGTTGCACCCACTTTCGCCGGTTTAAATTTTTACTCGTGCTATACTCTTACTGCTACAGGAGACATAATAAGTCTAAAAAATGGCTAATGCAAAATATTTTAAAATGTTATGGAATTTGAAAAAATGATTGTGAATTCAAAAAATAGTCGTGATTCTGACAATTATTAATGAATTTTAAAAATATTCACGATTTTTAAAAAATACTCCTGTATTTAAAAATGTTCGTGGATTTGAAAACAATTCGCAAATACAAAAAAGGTTCGTGAATTAGAGAAATGTTCATGTACTTAACACAATGTTCGATTATTAGAATTTGTTAATCAATATAAAAAAATGTTCACTAATATAAAATCCTTCATGACTTTTAAAAATATTTGCGAATTTTAAAATTTTCATGTACTTAAAAAATTGACGAAATTAAAAAAATATTGTTGAATTTAATAAAATGGTTTTAATTTCGAAAAATATTTGTGAATTTAGAAGATATTCCAGCATATGAAAAATTATTCACAAAACTTGAAAATGTCTATGAATTGAAAATATATTTGTGACTTTAAAAATTCTTCATGAATATAATATTTTTTTGCATTTTCTTCTTATATTTTTCCAATTTTAAAAAGTTTAGTTATTTAAAAAAACACAAACTAAAAAAATCATAAAATTGGAAAGGTAATAAAAATAAAATAAGAAAGAAGGGAATCAGAAAAGATGAAATACATAAGGACAAATAAGAAGAAATTTGGGTTAAAGGGGGTAAAATAGGGGAAAAGAAGAAAAATACAAAAACCGAACCTTCCAAGACTTCCTTAAAATCGAGAAAAATCTTGGGCCGTCCCGTCACTGTACCGGTGCTTTGCTATTTTCACCCCGTGCAGTGTCAAGTGAAGAAGCAACAAGGAAAACCAAGAACTTGGGTCGTCCCATGTAGATGGGGTGTACTCCCTCCGGTCCTTTTTACTCTGCATATTAGAATTCTCTGAAGTCAAACTTCACAAAGTTTGACCGTATTAATATGAAAAAATATCAACATCTGCCATGGTAAAGTTATACAATATGAAACTTTAAGTCATGACACATCTATTGATATTGATTTCAGATTGTGAATGTTGGTACTTTTTTCTATAAAGTTGGTCAAACTTTACGAGGCTTGACTTCAGTCAAATCTTATATGCGAACTAAAAAGGACCGGAGGGAGTACGCAATTGGTCACTGTTGTGTGCTATCACAGAATATTATCTGCCATTGCCCTATTTGAAATCAATTATTATATATTCCCTTCATATTTTTTACTCCTTGTATTAGGATTTTCTGGAGTCAAACTCTTCAAAGTGTGACTAAGTTTATACGACACATTATTAACATTCACAATGCAACATCAATATTATTAGACCCGTCATGGAATATTATTTTCATATTATATTTATTAGGTGATGCAAATGTTCTTATTTTCCAATATAAATTCGGTCAATGTTTATAAAGTTTGACTTTCGACAAATCAAATAATAAGCAGAGTAAAAAGAAACAAAGGGAGTACCGATTAGCTAACAACCCTCCTAAACAGTTCTCTTATTTTGTACAGTTTTGCTGTTTTTCTTTTCTTTGTTTCTTTTCTATATTTTATCTCATGTTTCCCTTTTTCCTTTTTGTTTTTCTCACTTCTATTCTTTCTATGTTTTACTTTTATTTATATATTTGTATTTTATTTTTACCACTTTTTATTATTTTTACAAAGTAAAAATAATCTCTTTTTTTTGAAAAACGCACGAGTATTATTTTTTAAAGATGTTCACAATTTTTAAATTACATGAACATATTTTTAAATAGCTGAATAATCTTCCAAATTAAATGATCAGATTTTAAAATGGTTAAAAAAATTTAAAATCAAATTATTTTTGAAGGACATGAACATTTATAAATTATAAGAACATTTTAAAAAGTACATCAATGCTTTTATATTTACATGAATTTTTTTGAATATGTGAACTTTTTTGAAAAGTGCATAAAATTTATATGTGAGAATAATTTTATAGCACATTATTTTTTACTTATTATTACTAATAATTTCGTTATAATTTATTAACACAATTACCGATGATTGGATGAATGAAGTGACTTGGAATGGTTATGAATCATTGGATGGATGAACGGACATGGAATGGTTATGGGTGATTAGATGATTGGCTTTATTGCTTGCAGGCTGCAGCTATGAAGGTGTATGTGAGGCCGACAGCTATGGAATCTCTGGAAAATAACTAGCCTGAAAGCTCTGGAAGAAAAAGTAGCGGAGGATCCAAAATTTTGAACCGCAATAGCATGTTCTGGAACCAAACGAAAAATACAGTAATCGGATGTACAGGGTGAAACTAAAGTGGTGGTTTCAAACAGAAAAAGGTGGCTACTTCATGCGAATTTAAACTGGCTAAGAAGTAGCGAGCAATTTCAATTACTTGGAATTACTGTAGTAGACATAGTATCTCTTAAAAAGGATTGTGCAGAAAAGGCCTAACTCACAGCTTGAAAAAAAATATGGTCGTACCGAAACCTATATTGTGACTCCATAGAGAAGGAAACAGAGAAGGGTAGAAAGAAATGTTTTGCTCGGACGTGCGGGAGTTAAGTTAAAGATGTATCAAATGGATAGGCTCAGTAGCGTTGGAAAAAAAAGGTGCGGCAATTCCAACGCTGTGAAAAATTGGGTGTCAGTTCTATGAGGACACTAACCCTAAGTGTTGTTAGTACCGAAAAAGGTTTCAGAGGTATCGGGACTTAGTAATACTTACAATCAAGGTGGCTAGAGTGATTTTTTGAGGACTTTGGGTTTCAGATATTTCATGAAGTTTCATCCCGAAGTACCTTTGCTTGTGCCCATCTTTACAGTATGGTTGTCCTACACTCAATAAATCGAGCACAGAGACCAGGGTAGCAAGAACCACCATGTCCATCATCATTCACGCCATCATCATCAGCTCTCACATCCATCTCATTGTGATCTCTAAATTCTTTCATTGTGATCCAGGACTTTTTGTGAATCTATACGAGGATTGCGCATTCATTCATCTTTGATCCATATGACTATCGCATTCGTGTCTTGTGCCTTAATGTCTGAGTAGTTCGCTAGTTCTTGGTGGTTGTGCATGAAGGATATTAGTGTCATTGGAATGAGGGGTTGAAGGCACCGTGGTGACATAAGTTATCTCTCCCCTTAGTAGACTTTGGGTACAAGAGGCCCCTATGCTTATGCCACATCCACGAGGAAATCATCACCATACTCAGGCGACAACTATGGGGGTGATGATGGTTCTGCGTGATATGGAACTAAGACATTACTACGTATCTTATTATTAACTCTGCTCTCACAAATATACATATTGCAATGATAGAACATTTTCCATTCGGTATCATCATACACATATTGCAATAGTTTCCTAAGTTCTCTCACGTTCTTTACTTTCATTGCTATGCAATCGAGTCCTTTACTTTTAATCAATCTCTGTTAATTCCATCACCATTATGCCTTTGCTTGGAATCAAGGAATAACTTGCAGGCACATTACGACGAACCTCTACAAAGGGCAACCAACAATTTACTCAACTCTTTGTGATATCCATATTATTACTTCAAAAAGCAACTACAACTTATATTGTGCACTTGAAGGACACCAAGCTATGTCATGTAAACAGAGATAGAGAAACCACACATACCTTGCCTAATCTGGTAGGAGGAATTATTCTGGTCCCAGGGATGTCTGTTCTTAGGATCTAGGCCATTGATATGCTCTCTCACTTGATATGCCAAAATAAAAAGGACAGCAAGTTTTTAAGTGCGAGCCAAATACATGTACACCCAGCACATTCACGTGGAGTCCACATACGCATGTTGGAGACAAAGGCCACTTGCCTTGGCAGCTTGGCTACCCCGCTGCCAACTATCTCAATTTTGACCGATGACATATATCAAGTCAACCACATGTGACTGGCACTCTCGCAATTTGAAGAAGATGAACAATAAAGTATTTGAAATTATGCGATTAACGCCGAAACATTCTTGTTTAGGTTAACAACAAAACTTGCCCTGAATTTGTTTTTAACTTGTTGATGAAAATATCTGACATCTCCCTCCAAACATGGGTTCCACGGGCACATATTTCTGCTTACTACGGAAAAAAAATCTCTCACTCCGACTCAAAGTTGCTGTAAAGGGTTGATGCTTACAAAGATATTTTTTTTCAATATGACCCAATTCATTGTCAGAAACGGCAATACCATTAGGTTTTGGGAGGATATATGGCTAAGGGGCATGCCACTGACCATCCAATATCCTATTCTTTACAATATTGTAGAACGGAAAGAGGTTTTCGTCAGTACACTTCTAGGATCATTTCCCTTGAACATTCAGTTCAGAAGATCACTAGTAGGTGAGCGATGGGATAGATGGCTACATCTCGTGTGTAGGTTGATGGTGATTAAATCATCGGATGAGCCAGATACACAACATTGGAGACTTTTGGTGTCGGGGGCATTCTTAGCGAAGTCAATGTATATCGATATGATAAGCATTGGTCCAATCCCAAACTCGCTCCATATTAGAAAAATTAAGGTGCCTCTAAAAAATGTGGATCGTCCAAAAAAAAGTGATCTTGACTAGACATAACCTGGCAAAGCATCATTGAAAGGGCGGCACAAAATGTTGTTTTTCTGATCATGATGAATCGATTCAACATCTCTTTATGGATTGCTAGCCAAACTATGGCGCACAGTACACATGGCCTTTAATGTTAGTCCACCTAGTAGTATTGATACCTTAATTTGGGACTTGGTTAAATTCGGTGGAGTCTAAAGTAGCGGCATGTATTTGAGTCGGAGTGTGTGCATTAATTTGGGCCACATGGAACTGTCGAAACGACATCATTTTTAACAGACAGAACATTGCAATTTTTTGCAGGTCATCTACCGAGCAACTTCCTGGATCCATACGTGGTCGTTACTCAGTCGTGCGGAAGCCAAGAAGCATATGGCTTACGAGTGCAACCGTTGGGAGACGGTAGCACGGGATACATGATAATATCTGATGCTCCCACCCTTAGGGTGCTCCCGGTGCTCCGAACTCAGTAGAACATTGTTAAATGTTCATAAATTTTGAAAAAAAATCTAGCACATTCACACAACATCAATGTATGTTGTCACAAAATTTGAAACATAGCTCGGGAAACATATATGACAGATTCGACAGTAACTAGTACATGACATAAGTTGAGCTTGAGATTTGGCCTATTATCACATTGATGTTAAATTTATCATTTTTGTATCTCGAGCAATGTTTTGAATTTTGATTTAAAATTTTGTGATAACATGCATTGATGTGTGAATGTGCTAGATTTTTTTCAAAATTTTATGAACATTTTAAAATGTGTGGACTCCAAGGATGGGGGCACCCTATACATTCCCCGCGGGATACCTACAATCGGTTTGGACGACAATCCAACAATAGGATAGTTGTATAGGCATCTTGTCTTTTTTTGCCAATTGTGGCTTTGTTGTTTTTTTACAACTATTTTTAAGTTTTTGTAACGTACTGCATACTTACTGGGGACTTCAGTTAATAATATTGTTGCATGCATCATTGTGATGCAAAGGCTGGGGCAATCTTTTTTTTTTCGAAAAAAAAAGACAATATAAACAGTTGAAGTCCTCGGTCATACTACACGTAGATAGACTAGCAGCGATTGTGGTATGCGGTACCGAGCAGCTTCTAGCAGTTCAAGGCCGGGAACGAAGCCACGTCGTTGTCGCACCGGCTGCAGAGGAAGACGTGCGGGACGTCCTCCGTGTCCGCGACCCCGGCGCACCGCGTGTGCTGCCATGCCTCGCAGATGTCGCAGCACGCCATGCGCTCGCCGTCGTCGTCGTCCGCGCCACATACGCAGTCTACGACCCTCTCTCCGACGTCGCCGCCCCCCTCGCACACGGTAGCCGCTTTCTTCCTCTGGTCGCCCTCCTCGGCCGGTTCCTGCTGCTCGCCGACCACCCCTTCGACCACGACGGTGCTCCCCACGCCGATCAGTCCGAGCGCCGGGCTGGCCTCTAGGCCGGCGCCGATCCCCACGACGCACTCAGCCGTGAAGGTCCTCAGGCCGAGGTACATATCTCTGAACAGCCTCTGCACTTCCCACTTGAGTTCGCCCACGGTGGCATGCGCCGGCACGGTCACCGTCTCGTACGGCGGAACCAGCTCCGGGCTCCCGTTCCTCACGATCAAGGTGCAGCAAAGGCTGATGTAGACATGCCCGACTACGCCGCTGTTGGTGGCAACCATCCCTTCGTGGTAGTCCTTGACGAAGTGTTTGATGTCCAAGACCATCCTTACCGCCACCGGGATCGCGCCGAACGCGCCGGTGGTGAGCGCCTGGCTCGGCTCCTTGAGCACGTGCCTGTACAGGTGCACAAGGTCTCTCATGAGCTGTGCCCTGGTGAGGTGGAACCGCACCCTCATCTTGCCGTGGCCCGGCGGCACGCCGGCTCCTGCTCCGACCGCCGCCGGGAGCACGCTGGACACGTCCTCCAGGCAGTACTCGAGCACCTTGGTCACCGGGTTCATGGCGCGCCGCACCACATAGTTGCCAACGATGTGGTTGCCGAGGGACTTGAGCACGAAGTCGAGGAGGCCCGTGTCGCCGATGTAGGTGCGCGCCGCGTCGCGCACCTCTTGCCGCGTGACCCACCGCGCGGCCGGCGCCTCGGACCGGCGGAGCGCGTCCACGACGGCGCGGGCCGCCATGTCCACGCGCTTGGCCGACCACCGGCACGACGCGTCGGACATGATGCCGCGGTAGTCCATCGCGGTGACGGAGGTGGCCGGCAGGCGGGTCCGGAGCTCGAGCATGAAGCGGAGGAGGTCGCCGAGGTTGAGCAGCTTGTGGCCGCTGATGGCCTGGTACTTGGTGACCACCATGGGGAGCTCCTGGCTGAAGCAGGAGAGGTGCGGCACGAGCACGCAGAGCGGTATGGACTGGAGCGCGTGGAGGGACTGCTGGTACGACTGCAGCGCGACGCCGTAGCTCGGGCGGCCGTACCTGTAGCCCCACCGGCCGAACCATGTGTCGCCGTACGCGACGCCGTGCAGCAGCCTGAGCACCATGTGCCCTTTCCTCGCCGTGTCCACAAGGCTCACCGTCCTTGCAACGCACAGCATAGGTTGAGTGAGTGCACGTGAGTGAGAACTCATCGCTCGCTCATGCAGAGCATATACACATACGTTTGCGTTCGATATATACTACGAGTACGTACGTACGTTGCAACGTCACAGGCATACGTATATACCTTACGTGCAAGGCTGAGCATATGCGGTCCCAGAGGTCCATGATCTGGTGGCCGGAGACGAAGTCGGAGCCGCCCTCGAAGCCGTGGAGGGCGACGAGGTGGCCGTAGCCGTTGAGGTGCACGATGCCGTGCAGCAGGTGGCCCCTGGAGGTCGCCGTCCCTTTCGACGCCTTCTCGGCGCCGCCGCCACCGTGGCCGATCCCGTAGCACAGCCCTTCGGTCTCCACGGAGGACTCCCTCTTGGGCAGCACGAAGTGAAACCTCTTGCTGCATATCAGGTGCCGACCCCAACCTGCGACACGGACGCGACCGATCATCTCCCCGTGACAGACTAATCGCGTGCGTTCGTGCGTGCAATGGTTATGCAAAGCCTGTATTGTACCGATGACACGGCAGAGGTGGCACTGGCGGTGCGGCGAGGCGGCGACCTCCTCCTCGACGACGAAGAGCCTGACGACGGTGGGCGGGTGGCGGTGCAGCTCGAGCTGGAACGACCAGCACCTGGTCTCCCCCTGGACGCCGGCCTCCAGGTGCGCGAGCCCGAGCAGGGTCCTGACGTTGTCCCGGAACGCGCCGGCGAGCTGCGCCGGGTAGCCGGGCTGGCAGAAGGAGTCGAACCGGAACAGCACCTCGCCGCGCTTCCGCCGCCGCGAGCCCCCCAGGCTGATCACCATCTTAGCAGCCATGTCGCCGCGCCCGACCCCTAGAGAAGACGGGTGTTGGCGTGGACTGGACCGCGCCGCACTTTATGGTGCCGATCATGCAGCGGTTCCTTCGGCTCCTTCTCACGCGGTAAATGCCCGGGATTTAGAAAGCTTCGGCGGTCTGGTGAGAGCCGAGCTCTATAAACAATGGACCATGCATCCTTCTAGACCACTAGCTAGACATGGCGCTCATTCACAGCATGGCTCGTCTCCTATTGAAACTTTGCACACAGCACCTCGCGTTCTCACATGTAAAGTTTAGTAAAAACTTTGCACGACCATCTTCAGGTTGCCAAAATCACCAGTGCACTTGTTGACGGTGAGGCACATATCACAGATATCTTATGTCCTAAGCAAAACCAGCATCTAAACTAGTTAGATACATCTGTATATAGACAAATCTAAGACAAGAATTTTGGGACGGAGGGAGTGGATAGATACTGCTCCGATGAACGTCGCGAGGGGGAAAAACATCGGTGATCGGCACAGGGTGCTATATGCAAATGCGATGCAACCATATCATGTGTCTTAAGATATATGGATGGCTGGTATGAGCATGAAGTAATGCCAACGAAGTACGCCTTGCCTAACTGAAAGGAAGGGCGCAGTAGTTTAAGACGAGGGGAGCCGTTATTTTACATTGTTTAACCGGGACAGAATGGAATGCATGTTCTACAACTTCGGACCCCGTGGAAGTGTGAAGTCGATGTATATTCATCCGCAACTACCGCCTTCGGAGAGTAGGTGGCCCAAATGTCTATCGTGAGCTATTTGTCAAGTACTACTAGTACTACTAATACACAGTTTCAATCCTGACACTATGCTGTTTTTCCTAGGCTTTACAATCAAATTCTCGCATCTGAATTTGAAGGGCTGAACTGTTGCTGTTCTTCTCTGCCCTTGCTACCTACCATCTGCCAATTGCTCTGTTATCTATGCACTACCCAGAGGTGCAGAGCTTCGTGAAGTAATGCGGCCAGAAATGATCTGCGCGATCAGAATGTACACTATGGAGCTGTAATGGTGGACAAGATCAGAGTGCCCAGTTAGGCTTGTCCGGTAATGATTGTGCTCTTGTCAGTCTTCATGAGATTCTAGGTAACACGACCGAGTGAGCCGAATCTGTAACAAAGGCGACATATGAATCAATGCAGCTACTGAGACCTGAGAAGGATGATAAAGTGAACCTCACCTGAGCAAAAGCGTAGATTGCCTGCACAATCCTAGCATAATCTGTCCCGAGCATTTGGATCACAATATCAGCCAAGAGTGTGCCCCACATTCTGTGTGACAGTCAAGTGTAAGCGCAGAGCAGTTAGCAGGCGACTTACAGGCAAAATACTCCATGTGCAAGCAAAGGGGAATTTAATTTGATCAGATCATGGTGTAAGATAGATATTGACAGCCAGAAAAATAAGGCGGTAACAGCAACGAAAGGTTTATGAAAATATACTAGAGAATATTAGAATAAACATACATTGGTCCAAGTAAACTCATGAAACTCCTAAGGCCAACATATCTAGATGCTGCACGAGCCAAACCCTGCATACATTCAAGAGGATTGTTAAAACTTGACATCTGTATGTACGAACTTCGACAAAAAACGTGGGTACAATGCCAATATTGATGTACAAAAGCAGCTGCCTCCTACACACTTTGGGCATACTAGCTCACTGAGGAATAGAATGAAGATAAAAATATGGTATTACCTGCCTAGCTGCAAGCAAGCCAGCTCTGGATTCAAGGTTAACAGCAGCTAATCGGCCACCCTAGAAATGGTAAAGGCATTACTTCTGGAGGATATTATATTAAGATAGTAGTGAATATCAGTTGTAACATGCAAACACGGTTGGTCTAAATATCAAGCTTTGCCAATGCATTTTCCAGACGGGGAAATAGAACAAGAGCTTATACTAGGCAAACACAGATATGAAGTTCTATCTATTGCGCTAGCGATGACCACAAAATAATTAAAAATTCAGGAGCAACAAACCAAAAGAATCAATTAAAATAGGTATACCTGCTTAACAAGTTCTTTCTTAATCTCATAATTAGCTGTCTCCATCAGCAGTTTTCCAGATAGTCTCTTGGCTAACTACCATAATGGTAAGTAACATTAATAAACAACGGTGTTGTGAGAACTAGAAGTAGCAGAATTTGATCTTCCAACAAATAAACTTTTTCATACCGATTCATAGATTGTTTTCACAGTCAATGCACTGCCACCCTTCCATATCAAAGAACAAATGAAATTAGCCAAAGAAGTGAAAGGTCACAAAGAAATGAGAAGAAGTAACCACAACTAACCTTCAAGAATGTACTTTCTAGTCCCTTTGCTCCAATCCTCCAAGCAGTGTCACTAAGCACCTTCCAGTTGTTTACTTCAATGCTAGGGTTTTCTTTTGGAGATTTCTGTTTATCCCATGGAAATGAAAATGATCCTTTCTGACGGCTAAATGCAGAAACAATTTAGTATTCAAGACCACTAGAGTGGCAAAGAGAGAGTATAGGTCTTAGAAGTTTCAAACACAAAAGAAATTAATGAATATGAAACTGCAATAGCGCCGATTACTAGTTAATAGATTGCAGTGTGTATAACTATATATATCCGTTTAAAAGGAAACAGATTGCAGCGTATCTGGTTACATAGCTATTTTCATATACCCCAGGGAAATTTGTGTTCGGGCATCCTTATACTTCCCCAAAATAAGATGTACATACCTCGAATATTCATCCAGGAGGTGTAGAAATATTTCTGCCTCCAGGTCTGCACTACATAATTTACTGGAGCATTGAACACCAAGTTCTCTTCTTACTTGAAGTAAGACATTCCTGTATGATGGCCTCCAGCCCCTATGAAGAACGATTGTACAAGTACAAACATTCAAAAAGGTAGCAAACCATATCAGGTCGACTTCTACAGGGTAATTAATATAATCAGGGATACATTTTTGCATGATATAGGGATCAAAGCCTACTTGACTGACCTTAGAACTGAGCGTGCATCTGCAGCAAGATACAAGAACCTCGACTCCAATTTTGAGATGAAAAGATCTCTCTCCTCGATATCGTCCAAAGCAACAATAGAAACGGTATTCGGCCTTTTTCCAATTGATTTTAGCACTGGGCTGAAATAGCTGAAGAATAAGGAGACACAGAACCAAAGCTTATGCTCACAATGTGAATCATTGGAATATGACAGGTAGATATTGCACAACAGCTTTTTGTAGCAGTCCCATTATACAAACACAGGAAAGTGATCAGGTCTAACTGAATCAGTCAGCACAATAAAGAAAACTCAAGAGAAAAACCATGATGGTTTCAAAAATCAGTAGATGGAAAAAGAAACAAAGGAGATGACATTTTAATCATTTCCAAATAAACATGATCTAGTTAGCGTTACAAAAGTAAATTCACAGATCTGATCCTCTTTGGCCATAATTAACTCTTTTGCCAAAGAGTTTAATTAAATTATTTCTAAAACAAAAGTAACACTATTCTGTGTAAATTCACAGATCTGATCCTCTTTGTCCATAATTTGAATGCGGTTAGCGTTACTACTTTGTAATCAAGCAACTAGATATATTTGACTAATTGTGCAGCAAAGCATGCTTGCCGTCATAACCAACGGTAGGAACCAAAAGAGGCAGCCAAAAACTCCAAAACAACTAGTACATCGCAGCAGATTATATATGCACACTATTAACCAAACTCCAAACTAGCGAATTCAACTCTGTCTCGTGAAACCCATCACTATGATCCAAACCAAACAATCAGTTATCTCAGTGCTAAACAGTAAACAGCATTGGAACAATCAGTAAGCTCGAGCCCCACACCTGGTACCATAGAGGATCTCCTCCAGTTCCAGCAGCTCGTCGTCGGTGGCAAGCTCCAGCACCAGCCTCAGCTCCGGGTCAGACATGCCTTCATCCCCTTCAAAAGCATACTTACAACTGTAACAATTACTTCAAGAGCTCAAGCCAACAGTACAGCACAGCCCCAATTTGATTACGTACAGTACCTTCTGCCGCGCTCGCCGAGGAGTACGAAGCGGCAGCACAGGCAGGGAGAACGAGCTGGGCAGCCTGAGTCCTGTGGGTTCCACCGGGGCGAGGACACGCGACCGCAAGAGCAGGGCGGTCGGCGTAGGCCGGCGAGGTTGGGGGCCGCCGTGCTGTGGGCAGGCAGAGAAGCGAGGACTGGAAAATGGGGGTGGTGAGGAATGGGGGGATTTGGGCCGTCGAGACGGCGGCCATTGGCGGCGGCTGCTATCGCCGGCGGGCGGTTCGGTGGGTGGTCCAGAATCCAGACCCGCGACGAGGTTTTGTGGAGCACACCTGTATAAGATACGGCCACGCCACACATGGAAATCGTACGGGTTTCCCAGTTTCATGGCAAAGACTACCACAGATTAGAATTTCTTAAGATTAGATTTTCGAATAATAATATTCAAAAAGATTTTTTTTCTTTCTTTAAACCAGAGTCTAATGGACTCAATCTGTTTAAAGAGGATTGCCAGGTTATCAGTTTAGAAAAGAAAGAACAAAAATCGTAACAACAGGCCCACACGCATCAGTGACAATACAACTCCCAAGTCTGAAGAAACTTTCTCGATGGTACTGTTTTCTTGTGATGGCATGAACAAGAGAAAGAGCTACTCCCTCCGTTCCATATTAATTGCCGCTCCGCTCATGTGAGCGGCAATTAATATGAATTGGAGAGAGTATCCGTCTTGCCATGGCCAAGGAGCTTAGATTATATATGTCTTAATTTGTTCCTAGGGTTGGCATCCGGCATGACGGATCTTGCATCCAACAGGTGACACGGCCTTCGAGTTATGATCACTCGCATATTGTTGCATGATAGGTCAGGTGGGTATCGTTTTCCAAGGCCGCACTCCGCATGTTCACACTATGTTTTATGTGTTGTTCTTAAATTGGCTTTAGGAAAATAAATATAGCTTTTTTCAAATGGTTGCAAAATTTTGACATTTAATGTCAAATTTGTGTATTCCTGTATAAAATATTCAAATTTAGTCTTAGATTGAAATGAAAACAACTTCAGTATTAGTTCATGACGACGGGTTTAAAGTTCACGAAGTCGCAGATGTAGGGGTAGATCAATTCGCTGATATATATGGTGGTGAACGATGAGGTGATGCGAGCGCCGTTAAGGACGAGTTTGGTTGCCTGCATACTCCTCAACCAGGACTTGGGGATGCGCCTTGGACCCGTTCGGTTGCCTGGCCTGCACCCAAATCTCGGCCCACACTAAACTTAAAGCACCTCCCAACCAAGCCCGCTCAGAATGGCTGAATCGGCGGTTTCCTCTCAGCCAGGCGCTTGGCGTGCATGGAATTGGAACGAGGCATTGAAATCACGTGTGTTCCTGAAAAAACGGCGGGGGGAATTGGGTCACCTCTCTCCGGTTCGGTCACCCTATTAAACCCCCTTAGTCTCACCATCGACCCCCCCTGTCGTGGGAACGATTCCGACAATAATAAGGGATAGGGTAAAGGAGCATGATCTATCGACATGCAAATGGGCAACATGGTGGTTTTAGCGAGTTCGGGCCTCTCATGGTGGACATAACAGCCCTACGCCTCGTGCTCCAGAGAGACTTTGTTTTATCTGTGTATGTATCCGGGGATTACAATGAGAGAGAGAGAGAGGAGAACGGATCCCCATGTCAGAGCTAAGTCCTGAGACTAATGGTGAGAGAGTAGAGGAAGAAGAAATGAGAACCTCCCTTGAGTCTAGTGGTGGGGTGGCTTATATAGAGTGTGCCACCCCCTCACCCCTTATGTTACAAGGTGGAGCATGAATGCCATAATGTTAGCCTACTACTAGTATGATGCTTTGACCGCCTTGCCGACTGTTGGTCTTCGCATATCCGAGTGAATCATACTTCCGGGTGGTTGCCTGCCATTCGAGTGGATGGTACGCCGATATGTCCGAGTGGATAGTATGTATGAATGAGATTTATCTGGACCCACCTCATGTGTGGACCCCATGCTTTGTGATATTTTGACCCTTCGTGGGCCTACCTGTTATGTGTGTCCTCAACATTAGCCCCCGAATCGGTTGTGATTTTGCAGAACAAGTTTGTGAAAGACACAATTTGGCCCGAGTGGTTACGGAAATACTCGGTACCCGTCATCGTGCATTCAGACAACCAAGGTTTGAACAAAACCTCAATGGATTCTGGCACTGCGCTTCCCGACTGATCTAGGGTAAATGCCCGCGAGGAGCAACTTGATGACATTCGATCATCTCTCGGAAGAGGTTAATGAAGGAAATATGCCCTAGAGGCAATAATAAAGTTGTTATTTATATTTCCTTATATCATGATAAATGTTTATTATTCATGCTAGAATTGTATTAACCGGAAACTTAGTACATGTGTGAATACATAGACAAACAGAGTGTCACTAGTTTGCCTCTACTTAACTAGCTCATTGAATCAATGATGGTTATGTTTCCTAACCATAGACATGAGTTGTCATGTGATTAACGGGATCACATCATTAGAGAATGATGTGATTGACTTGACCCATCCGTTAGCTTAGCACGATGATCGTTTAGTTTGTTGCTATTGCTTTCTCCAT
Source organism: Triticum urartu (assembly GCF_056163025.1). Lineage (NCBI taxonomy): Eukaryota > Viridiplantae > Streptophyta > Magnoliopsida > Poales > Poaceae > Triticum > Triticum urartu. The sequence continues at coordinate 436,950,277 of NC_141877.1, read as the reverse complement.
AACTTATACATGTTCCTATGACTATGAGATAATGCAACTCCCGAATGCCGGAGGAACACTCTGTGTGCTACCAAACGTCACAATGTAACTGGGTGATTATAAAGGTGCTCTACAGGTGTCTCCGATGGTGTTTGTTGAGTTGGCATAGATCGAGATTAGGATTTGTCACTCCGATTGTCGAAGAGGTATCTCTGGGCCCTCTCGGTAATGTACATCACTATAAGCCTTGCAAGCAATGTAGCTAATGAGTTAGTTACGAGATGTAGCATTACGGAACGAGTAAAGAGACTTGCCGATAACGAGATTGAACTAGGTATTGAGATACCGACAATCAAATCTCGGGCAAGTAACATATTGATGACAAAGGGAACAACGTATATCGTTATGCGGTTTGACCGATAAAGATCTTCGTAGAATATGTAGGAACCAATATGAGCATCCAGGTTCCGCTATTGGTTATTGACCGGAGACGTGTCTCGGTCATGTCTACATAGTTCTCGAACCCGTAGGGTCCGCACACTTAACGTTCAGTGACGATCGTACTATGAGTTTTTGTGTTTTGATGTACTAAAGGTAGTTCGGAGTCCCGGATATCATCATGGACATGACGAGGAGTCTCGAAATGGTCGAGACATAAACATCGATATATTGGATGACTATATTTGGACATCGGAATGGTTCCGGGTGAGATCGGGCATTTACCGATGTACCGGGAGGTTACCGGAACCCCCCGGGAGGTATATGGGCCTTATTGGGCCATAGTGGGAGAGAGGAGAAGGTAGCAAAGGAGGGCCCCCAAGCCCAATCCGAATTGGGAGGGGGTCCGGCCCCCCTTTCCTTCCTCCTTCCCCCCCTTCCTTCTTTCCTAATCCAACTAGGGAAGGGGGGGTGGAATCCTACTCCCGGTGGGAGTAGGACTCCCCTTGGGGCGCGCCTAGGAGGCCGGCCCCCTCCCCCTCCTCCACTCCTTTATATACGGGGGAGGGGGCACCCCATAGACACACAAGTTGATCATTGATCTCTTAGCCGTGTGATGTGCCCCCTCCACCATAATCCACCTCGGTCATATCGTAGCAGTGCTTAGGCAAAGCCATGTTCTGGTAGCATCATCATCACCGCCATCACGTCGTCGTGCTGACGAAGCTCTCCCTCGACACTCTACTGGATCGTGAGTTCGTGGGACGTCATCGAGCCGAACGTGTGCAGATCACGGAGGTGTCGTACCTTCGGTGCTAGGATCGTTTGATCGTGAAGACATACGACTACATTAACCACGTTGTCATAACGCTTCCGCTTACGGTCTACGAGGGTACGTAGACAACACTCTTCCCTCTCGTTGCTATGCATCACCATGATCTTGCGTGTGCTTAGGATTTTTTTTAAATTACTGCGTTCCCCAACAGTTAACTTGTGATCAGAGTATGGATGTGTCATTAAATCCAGGCAACAAGATCGATGCATGGACTGCTCTCTCAGAGAGATGCCATTCTTATCCCGGAGGAACGTCAATACGAGTCGGCTCTAGATCCATACTTATGAGTTTCACGCTTTGAGTCCTAGAAGAAGGCTCAAAACAGGTCCACGGAGGAGCGTTAAACTCAATTATAGCATTTTCTTTTTGGGTAGCTGAGGGGAGCCTTAGAAATTGCATGTTTGTTATTCGTCACTCAGACGGTCAGGCCGTACCGAGTGGAGATTACTCCAGTGGGGGCCCGCTGAGTGCACCCATTGGGTGTAGTCCCCGAGACCGCCGTCGACTGCGGGCAGTCGGCGCGGGTCTGAGAGAATTAAAAAATCTTCTTAGTTGGTTATGATCGAACTTGTTCCTCTCTGACTCGGAAGTCGAGTAGTACTTGAGTGATCTAGAGCTGGTCTTGACCGAGCAAAATGTTTCTTTCTGAGTTCCCTTCCAGTGGGGGCATGCTGAGTGCACCCACTAGGTGTAGTCCCCGAGCCTTTGTCAGACTAGATGAGTCTGGCAGAGGGTATAAGTCTCCTGGTAAACCTCCATGCAGTCAGTACGGTAGATATCTTAGTTTGACATCGAGTCAATCGGGTGGATCTTCAATTGCTTGGCATGGTAAATAAGCTCAGCCTGGAGCTGAGTCAGTCGGACTGATCTTTGTGCACTTGGCACGATAAAAAAATTCAACTTGGAAATGGATCAATCAAGTGAATCTTCATGCACTCGGCACGATGAATGAATTCGGCCTTGAAACTGTCGACTGTAGAAAAAAGCTGGACACTCCAGGGAGTAATCGTTTTAGTAGTACTTCTTACATTGACCGTTCGCTTTTGCAGGAAAGGGGTATTTGTAAGAGTACACGTGCTTCCCGACTGATCGGGGTATGTTGACTGCAAGGAAAAACTTGGTGGCACTCGTATGTCTCCCGGAGGAGATATACTAGTGGTCCAATGTGGACGTGCCATGAAACCCGAGTGGTAAGGCTAGTGTGTGGGCTAACTCTCCGGAGAGAGGCCACTCATTATCCCGGGGGAACACCAACACATGCCATCTCTGAGTCCAAGTTTGTGAAACTCATGCCTTGGAGCCAAGAATAAGGGCCAAGTGTATCCGTAGAGGAGCGTCGTTTTCACCCTTTTGCGGTCCCGAAGATGACTCCAGGTAATGATTTGGGCGATCGTCCGAGTGGACGGTGCTACCCTCATAGATCTTCGGCAGACCGAGCATGTGTGGTTAGAGAAATATTCATGATGTGATCAACAGGTTGATCAAATGAGTGCAAGCCCTGAGGGCGGTATAGCCCACGGCTGTGCGCAGCCCCTGAGTGATGCTCGAAAGAGGTAAGCTTGCTACAGAGTGCGATATGAGGTTTGATCATATGAGTAACCTAGTCATTCCCGTGTTGGGGGTGTAGTGCTGAAGACATGTCCAACTGATCATGACGCGTGGGGCGGCTGAGGGGTGAGGACATGTACAACCGAGTGATGACGCGCGGGGCGGCTGAGGGGTGAGGACATGTACAACCGAGTGACGACGCGTGGGGCGGCCGAGTGGTGAAGACATGCACAACCGAGTGGCGACACACGGGGAGGCCGAGTGGTGAAGACATGCACAACTGAGTGGCGACGCGGGGCGGCCGAGTGGTGAAGATGTGCACAACCGAGTGACGAGGCGCGGGGCAGCCGAGTGGTGAAGACGTGCACAACCGAGTGGCGACACGCGAGGCGGCTGAGTGCTGAAGACATGCACAACCAAGTGGCGACGCGCGGGACGGCCGAGTGGTGAAGACGTGCACAACCGAGTGGCGACGCGCGGGGCGGTGGAGTGGTGAAGACATGCACAACCGAGTAGTGACGCGCGGGGCGGCCGAGTGGTGACGATGTGAACAACGGTGTGGCGACGCATGGGGCGGCTGAGTAGTGAAGACGTGCACAACTGAGTGGCAATGCGCGGGGCGGCCGAGTGGTGGAAACATGCACAACTGAGTGGCAACGCGCGGGGCGGCCGAGAGGTGAGGATGTGACAAATGAAGTGGCAACGCGTAGGGTGGCCGAGAGGTGACGATGTGAACAACCGAGTGACGGCACACGGGGCGGCTAAGGCGAAGTCGTGTGCCACCGAACGGCGAAAATGGTCCTCGGAGGAGTTAGCCGGATGCTTTCGAAGCTGATGCAGTGACGAGGTCGGTGTAACGTGGTTGCGGTGCAAGATGACCGGTGTGCCAACTGATTCTGAGTAGGAACGAAGATGGTGTCCAAAGCGTCTGAGTGGGCATGCAACTTAACAAAGTGGTAGGTATGAGTGCACTCATTGAAGTGAAGGATCTGACTGGTGTCGAAGTACTCGACCACTCAGGAGAGTGTGATTCTGAATGAGTTGCAGCCCCCGAGTGCGGCATAGCCCCCGAGCATACTATAGGCTTCGACCACGGTCCTACCGGAACACGATTAATATAGTTTTGAATGGATAAATTGTAATTCATCGAGACAGAATTGGGTAAAGGTGAGGAGGAGCTTCCGAGTGATGCTCGGAAGAGGCAAACTCGTGAAGGAGTGAAGTGTGCAGTTTGATTACAAAAAGTGACTTATCTGTCTCATGCCTGATGAGGTCTATATCATTGATACGATGCAGAGGATTCCACAGAGGGGTCGACCGGATGTGTTTGACATCAACAGAGCGACAAGGTTGGTGTTGTGGTGCGCTAAGACCGGTATGGTGACCAAGTCTGAGTAGCAATGAAGTTGGTGCATAGGGCCGTCGAGTGGTCGTGTAAATTGTGCATGAAAAATATCACAAGCCAACATAACAATTTTTCGAGGAAATTTGATGTGTGCTGAAATGATTTGTGTAAGTAACACCCATAGACAACTGATGGGTGTGCAAGGGGATTGCTGGTTCAGAACCAACAAGAGTCTAGAAGAGCAAAGCAATTGATCGAACTTGATGAAGTGAAGGATCCAACTTGATGAGTTAGAGCACCGAACTCAAATAAAAGGTAGTGCAATGTTCCGACTGAGTTGCAGCCCCAAGGACCGATGCAAACTTGAAATGAAGAACGCATGGTGTTCGTGAATGACGTATGCGTTAAAATGTAAGTTGGACTCGGGAGTCAAATAACCATTACTAAGCAAGTGTGTGAAAATAAGCAACGGAGCGTAGAGGTACACTCGATGGTGTGGCCACTGAGCGAGTGTGATGTGTGAATTACGGGATACTCAGGAATGCAGAAATAACAAAATGTAGTGCATGTAGAATGACTTAGCTGTCTGAAGGCGCACGAGCGGCCGAGTGGTGATGAGGTGACCAACCGATGGTGACGCGCGGGGCGGCCAAGTGGTGATGAGGTGACCAACCGAGTGGCGACGCGCGGAGCGGCCGAGTGGTGATGAGGTGACCAACGAGTGGTGACACGTGAGGTGGCCGAGTGGTGATGAGGTGTGATACATCTCCGTCGTATCTACTTTTCCAAACACTTTTTTCCCTTGTTTTGGACTCTAACTTGCATGATTTGAATGGAACTAACCCGGACTGACGCTGTTTTCAGCAGAATTACCATGGTGTTATTTATGTGCAGAAACAAACGTTCTCGGAATGACCTGTGTAACGCCCTCGATGCGGCTATATCTCCTACGTGTCGAGTCATGACTTAGAGGCATAACCGCATTGAAAGCAATGTCGCAAGTTAGGCAATCTTCACAACATCCCATGTAATATAAATAATAAAAGGGGAAGAAACATAGTTGGCTTACACTCGCCACGTCAATCAAAGTACATAAATAGCATTACATCAACCAATCACTCATGGCCCGACTACGGTGCCAAAATAAAAGAACAACCCAACATGCGACACAGTCCCGATCGCCCCAACTGGGCACCACTACTGATCATCAGGGAAAGATACATAGTAACGACGTGAGTCCTCGTCGAACTCCCACTTGAGCTCTAACGCGTCATCTGGAATGAAGTCGTCTGGCCCTGCATCTGGTTTGGAAGTAAACTATGAGCCACAGGGACTCAGCAATCTCGTACCCTCGCGATCAAGACTATTTAAGCTTATAGGAAAGGCAAGGTAAAATATGTGGAGCTGCGGCAAGCGACTAGCATGTATGGTGGCTAACCTATTCGCAAAAGAGAGCGAGAAGAGAAGGCAAAGCATGATCGAATATCTAGAGAACAACCTGCGGCAAGCAATACTCCAACACCGTGTTCGCTTCCCGGACTCCGCCGAGAAGAGACCATCACGGTAACTCACACAGTTGATTCATTTTAATTAAGTTAAGGTTCAAGTTATCTACAACCGGACATTAACAAATTCCCATCTGCCCATAACCGCGGGCACGGCTTTCGAAAGTTCAAATCCCTGCAGGGGGTCCCAACTTAGCCCATGACAAGCTCTCACGGTCAACAAAGGATATACCTTCTCCCGAGACATTCCGATCAGACTCGGTATCCCGGTTCTACAAGACACTTCGACAAGTTAAAACCAATCCAGCAACACCGCCCGAATGTGCTGACAAATCCCGATAAGAGCTGCACATATCTCGTTCTCAGGGCACATTCAGATTGTCCAAACTTCTGATAGGCCAGCCCAGAGTTACCCCTGGTAGCCACCGGCGGCTGACGAGGTGGACCAACACTCAGAGGAGCACTGGCCCGGGGGGGTTTAAATAAGATGACCCTCGGGCTCCGGAAACCCAAGGGAAAAAGAGGCTCGGTGGCAAATGGTAAAACCAAGGTTGGATATTGCTGGAAGAGTTTTATTCAAGGCGAACTATCAAGGGGTTCCCATTATCACCCAACCGCGTAAGGAACGCAAAATCCGGGAACATAACACCGATATGACGGAAACTAGGGCGGCAAGAGTGGAACAAAACACTAGGCAAAAGGCCGAGCCTTCCACCCTTTACCAAGTATATAGATGCATTAAGATAACAAGATAATATAGTGATATCCCAACAAGTAAATAATGTTCCAACAAGGAACGGTCTCCAAGCTTCACCTGCAACTAGCAACGCTATAAGAGGGGCTGAGCAAAAGCGGTAACATAGCCAATCAACGGTTTGCTAGGACATGGTGGGTTAGAGATTTGACATGGCAATTTGGGAGGCATGATAAGCAAGTGGTAGGCATCGTAGCATAGGCATAGCAAAAGAGCGAGCATCTAGCAAAGCAAAGATAGAAGTGATTTCGAGGGTATGATCATCTTGCCTGCAAAGTTGTCAGAGTTGACTGGATCCTCGAAAGCAAACTCAACGGGCTCCTCGTTAGCGAACTCGTCTCCCGGCTCTACCCAAACAAGACAAACAAGCAACAAGAACACAATCAACCACGTGCAAAGCTCAAACAACATGATGCAAACATGGTATGCTATGCGGGATGCGATATGTGATGCATATGCAAGATTTGACAAGGAATGATTGACCCTTGCCTCAACATGGAAATCCAAGTGTGCCACTGGAAAGGTGAGATGATTTCGCTTGAAAACGATATAAAGAACGCCGGAATCGGAGACACGGTTTGGAAATGGCAAGCAAAACAAATATGACACCGGTCTACGATATACAGCAAGTGACCATCTAAAAGCAACAAGATGAACATGCTACAACACTCAAACATGGCAACAAAATACATGGTAGGAATCCATTCATGATGCTTAACAAAAGAGGAACACTAAGCTACAGCCAATTCATCCATTAACGGGTTCAAACAAGCATGGCAAAAATGCAATTGGTAAACAGATCTCAGACTTAGTGAAAATAACACTTGTCTGGAATTTCAGATCTTTGGAGCATGAAAACTATATGCTACAGGGCCTGAACATGGCAAAGTAAAGCATGGCATGGAGCTACTCAAAGAGCTTAACAAAAGTCCCTTAGTGACTTTGAGCCAAAAGGGATCAGAAAATACAATTGCAAGCATGTGAACATGGCAAAAACATAATCAGATCACAGACTTAGAGAAAAACTGGAGCATGCAAAACAGATATCAAGTAGGCATGTTTACGAGCTCGATGCACTCACTACAGGGCATGTCATAACAATCTAAGCATACACCCGTCAAGAATACACATAATACAAGCTAGACATGGTAAGAACAATAACATAGCATGCACGGGTCAACTACAACATCCTCGGCAAAATCGCTAACAAGTAGACAATCTGCCCAGATTCACGAAATGACAAAAGTAGAGTTCGATTGACTCAAGCTAGGGCGCTCCATAATTGCAAACAAATACATGGATGTATAGAGCACTGCAAGATTAACAAATCATCCTTACTGATCATCCTCAAAAGAGGTACGGATCACTAGGAAACAACATGAACATATGGCATAACGATAAAAACAGATTAAGGACTTAGTGGAATTGCCAAGTCCCTGAAATCAGCATTAACGAATGCACCACTTTGCAAGCTTGTGCTAGTCACCACACACATCACAAAAATACATGGATGGCACCTCTGGATAGATGACAAAGCATATAACAAAACATATGTAGAGCTCATGGGCAGATCATGCACACAATAATCATGGCAAAAATGACAAAAAGCTAATTGGAGCAGCAGATCTGACAATTAACTCAAATAGCACTCTTCCAACAACATTTCGGGCATTAAGATGAACTCAAATGAAAATGATGCAATGAGATGAAATGATGTGCTCTCTGAGACGAACATTTTGATATGCTATATGCCCAACACGGATCTACAGATGCAAAGTTACGGCACGATGAACAAGGGCATCTGAATCTGGAATCTTGGGGACTTAGAGAAATTCATCACCTCGCGGATCTAGGGTTTCAAGGCGGCGCACGAACCGAGGAACTCCGGCGGGGTACTGTAGCTCCGGCGAGGTGATTAGGCGCGGGGACGGCCGGAAGTGGTCGGAGTCGCCGGATCCGGTCCTCCCTTGACCGGATCTGGCCGGAGGCGGTGAAGGGGCGGTGCGGCGGAGGCGGCGCCGGCTCGGGGCGGCGCGGGCGGAGAGGTGGCCGGGCGAGGCGGCGGTGGCCGGCGATGGCGACCATGGCGAGGCGGGCGGCGCGCGGCAGGAGGAGGGCGGCGGTCTCGCGGGCGTGAGGCGGCGCGAGGAAGCGGGCCGCGGGGGCCTCCCGCGGGCTGAGCGGGCCGGGCGGCGGCGCGGCAAAGTGGGGACCGGCCCGGGACGTGTGGCGCGCCCTTATTGGACGAGGGCGGCGGCGGAGAAATGTCCGACCGAAATGGACATTGTCCGGCGCGGAGAGAGGGGATTTAGGGTTAGGGATCCGGAATTTCGGGGGAGTGCACCTATTTATAGATAGAGGGAGCTAGGAGAGTCCAAATGAGGTGCGGTTTTCGGCCACGCGATCGTGATCGAACGCTCTAGATGATGGAGATGGTTATGGTGGGTTTTGGGCCAAATTGGAAGTATGTTGGGCTGCAACACACACGAGGCCTTTTCGGTCCCTCGGTTAACCGTTGGAGCATCAAACGAAGTCCAAATGGTACGAAACTTGACAGGCGGTCTACCGGTAGTAAACCAAGGCCGCTTGGCAAGTCTCGGTCCAATCCGGAAATGTTTAACCCCCACACACGAAAGAAAGGTAGAAATGACCACCAGAGGAGAACGGAGCGCCGGAATGCAAAACGGACAATGGGGAAAATGCTCGGATGCAAGAGATGAACACGTATGCAAATGCAATGCACATGATGGCATGATATGAGATGCATGACAACAACAACAACACACGAGACAAAAACCCGAACCCGAGAAAATAAAATAACTTAACGCCGGAAATGGCAAGAGTTGGATTACATATTGGGTAAATCATATCCGGGGTGTTACAACCTGAAACTTCACGGAGCAACTTTTTGGAAAATATAAAAAAATACCTGCAAAAGATGAAGGCCAGGGGGCCCACCACCTGCCCCCTAGGGCGCGCCCCCTACCTCGTGGGCCCCCTGGTGCCTCTCCGACTCCAACTCCAACTCTATATATTGTGTTTCGGGGAGAAAAAAATTAGAGAGAAGAATTCATCGCATTTTACGATACGGAGCCGCTGCCAAGCCCTAAAACCTCTCGGGAGGGTTGACCTGGAGTCTGTTCGGGGCTCCGAAGAGGGGAATCCATCGCCATCATCATCAACAACCATCCTCCATCACCAATTTCATGATGCTCACTGCCGTGCGTGAGTAATTCCATCGTAGGCTTGCTGGACGGTGATGGGTTGGATGGGATCTATCATGTAATCGAGTTAGTTTTGTTAGGGTTTGATCCCTAGTATCCACTATGTTCTGAGATTGATGTTGCTATGACTTTTCTATGCTTAATGCTTGTCACTAGGGCCCGAGTGCCATGATTTCAGATCTGAACCTATTATGTTTTCATCAATATATGAGAGTTCTTGATCCTATCTTGCAAGTCTATAGTCACCTATTATGTGTTATGATCCGTTAACCCCGAAGTGACAATAATCGGGATACTTACCGGTGATGACCGTAGTTTGAGGAGTTCATGCATTCACTATGTGTTAATGCTTTGTTCCATTACTCTATTAAAAGGAGGCCTTAATATCCCTTAGTTTCCGTAAGGATGCCGCTGCCACGGGAGGGTAGGACAAAAGATGTCGTGCAAGTTCTTTTCCATAAGCACGTATGACTATGTTCGGAATACATGCCTACATTATATCAATGAACTGGAGCTAGTTCTGTGTCACCCTAGGTTATGACTGTTACATGATGAACCGCATCCGGCATAATTCTCCATCACTGATCCATTGCCTACGAGCTTTCCATATATTGTTCTTCGCTTATTTACTTTCCCGTTGCTATTGCTATCATCACTACAAAATACCAAAAACATTACTTTTACTACCGTTACCTTTTGCTAGCGTTACCACTACTATCATATTACTTTGCTATTAAATACCTTGCTGCAGATATTAAGTTTCCAGGTGTGGTTGAATTGACAACTCAGCTGCTAATACTTGAGAGTATTCTTTGGCTCCCCTTGTGTCGAATCAATAAATTTGGGTTGAATACTTTACCCTCGAAAACTGTTGTGATCCCCTATACTTGTGGGTTATCAAGGTGACCAACCGAGTGGCGACGCATGGGGTGGCCGAGTGGTTATGAGGTGACCAACCGAGTGGCAACGCGCGGGGCGGCCGAGTGGCGATGAGGTGACCAACCGAGTGGTGAGGCGCGGGGTGGACAAGTGGTGATGAGGTGACCAACCGAGTGGCGACGCGTGGGGCGGCCGAGTGGTGATGAGGTGACCAATCGAGTGGCGATGCGCGGGGCGGCCGAGTGGTGATGAGGTGACCAACCGAGTGGTGACGCGTGGGACGGCCGAGTGGTGATGAGGTGACCAACCGAATGGTGACGCGCCGGGCGGCCAAGTGGTGATGAGGTGACCAACCGAGTGGCGACGCGCGGGACGACCGAGTGGTGATGAGGTGACCAACCGAGGGGCAACGCGCGGGCGGCCGAGTGGTGATGAGGTGACCAACCGACTGGCGACGCGCGGGGCGGTCGAGTGGTGATGAGGTGACCAACCGAGTGGCGACGCGTGGGGCGGCTGAGTGGTGATGAGGTGACCAACCAAGTGGTGACGCGCGGGGAGGCCGAGTGGTGATGAGGTGACCAGCCAAATTGCCGAGTGGTGATGAGGTGACCAACCAAATTGCGACACGCGGGGCGGCCGAGTAGTGATGAGGTGACCAACCGAGTGACGTCGCGCGGGGTGGCTGAGTGGTGATGAGGTGACCAATCGAATGGCGACGCACCAGGCGGCCGAGTGGTGATGAGGTGACCAATCGAGTGGCGACGTGCAGGACGAACGAGTGGTGATGAGGTGACCAACCGAGTGGCGATGCGTGGGGCGGCCGAGTGGTGATGAGGTGACCAACCGACTGGCAACGCGCGGGACGGCCGAGTGGTGATGAGGTGACCAACCCAGTGGCGACGTGCGGGGCGGTCGAGTGGTGATGAGGTGACCAGTGGCGTTGCGCGGGGCAGCCGAGTGATGATTAGGTGACCAACCAAGTGGCAACGCACGGGGCGGCCGAGTGGTGATGAGGTGACCAACCAAATTGCGACGCGTGGGGCGGCGGAGTCGTGTAGACGCATCCTGCGGAGTGACGACGCACGGGGCGTCTGAGCAATGCAAACACGTTCAATGGAGTGACGATGCGCGGGGCGTCTGAGTGAAGTAGATGCGTCTGATACGTCCATTTTGCATCATGCTTTTATATCAATATTTATTGCATTAAGGGCTATTATTTCACATTATGTCACAATACTTATGGCTATTCTCTCTTATTTTACAAGGTTTACATAAGGAGGGAGAATGCCGACAGCTGGAATTCTGGGCTGGAAAAGGAGCAAATATTAGAGACCTATTCTGCACAACTCCAAAAGTCCTGAAACTCCACGGAACACCTTATAATAAATAATAAAAAATCCTCGCCAAAGATGAAGACCAGGGGCCCACACCCTTCTCACGAGGGTGGGGGGCGCCCCCCCTAGGGTGCGCCCCCTACCTCGTGGGCCCCCTGGTGGCTCTCCGATGACCATCTTCTCCTATATGAAGTCTTTTGTCGATAAAAAAATAAGAAGCAACCTTTCGGGACGAAACTCCGCCGCCACGAGGCGGAACCTTGGCGGATCCAATCTAGAGCACCGGTAGAGCTGTTCTGCCGGAGAAACTTCCCTCCCGGAGGGGAAATCATCGCCATCGTCATCACCAACGCTCCTCTCATCGGGAGAGGGCAATCTCCATCAACATCTTCATCAGCACCATCTCATCTCAAAACCCTAGTTCATCTCTTGTATCCAATTCTTGTCTCCAAGTCCGGGATTGGTGCTAGTAGGTTGCTAGTAGTGTTAATTACTCCTTGTAGTTGATGCTAGTTGGTTTAATTGGTGGAAGATCATATGTTCAGATCCTATATGTATATTAATACCCCTCTGATTATGAACATGTTTATGCTTTGTGAGTAGTTATGTTTGTTCCTGAGGACAAGGGAGAAGTCTTGCTATTAGTAGTCATGTGAATTTGGCATTCGTTCCATATTTTGATGAGATGTTTGTTGTCTAGCCTCTAGTGGTGTTATGTGAACGTCGACTACATAACACTTCACCATTATTTGGGCCTAGAGGAAGGCATTGGGAAGTAATAAGTAGATGATGGGTTGCTAGAGTGACAGAAGCTTAAACCCTGGTTTATGTGTTGCTTCGTAAGGGGCTGATTTGGATCCATATGTTTCATGCTATGGTTAGGTTTACCTTAATAATTTTGTTGTAGTTGCGGATGCTTGCAATAGAGGTTAATCATAAGTGGGATGCTTGTTCAAGTAAGAACAACACCCAAGCACCAGTCCACCCACATGTCAAATTATCAAAGTACCGGCGAATCATATGAACATGATGAAAACTAGCTTGACGATATTCCCATGTGTCCTCGGGAGCGATTTTCCTTATATAAGAGTTTGTCCAGGCTTGTCCTTTGCTACAAAAAGGATTGGGCCACCTTGCTGCACTTTATTTACTTTCGTTATTTGTTGCTTGTTACAAATTATCTCATCACAAAACTATCTGTTACCACTTATTTCAGTACTTGCAGAGAATACCTTGCCGAAAACCGTTTATCATTTCCTTCTGGTCCTCGTTGGGTTCGACACTCTTACTTACCGAAAGGACTACGATAGATCCCCTCTACTTGTGGGTCATCAAGACTCTTTTCTGGCGCCGTTGCCGGGGAGTGAAGCACCTTTGGTAGGTGGAATTTGGTAAGGAAAAATTGATATAGTGTGCTGAAATTTACTGTCACTTGTTACTATGGAAAGTAATCCTCTGAGGGTCTTGTTCGGGGTATCTTCACCCCGACCAGTAGAGCAAAGAGTTGCTCCTCAACCTACTGAACCTATTGAAAATGAAATTCCTTATGAGTATCCTTCGAGTATAATAGAAAAACTACTAGCTAATCCTTTTACAGGAGATGGAAAAAAGCATCCTAATGAACACCTAATATATGTGGATGAAGTTTGTGGATTATTTAAGCTTGCAGGTATTCCCGATGATGTTGCTAAGAAGAAGGTCTTCCCTTTATCTTTGAAGGGAGACGTATTGACATGGTATAGGCTATGTGATGATATGGGAGCATGGAACTATAGAAGATTGAAATTGGAATTTCATCAAAAGTATTACCCTATGCATCTTGTTCATCGTGATCACAATTATATATATACATATATATATATATAATTTTTGGCCTCGCAAAGGAGAAAGCATCGCTCAAGCTTGGGGGAGGCTTAAATCAATGTTATATTCATGCCCCAATCATGAGCTTCCAAGAGAAACAATTATTCAAAAAAATTTATGCTCGGCTTTCTAATAACAATCGCACCATGCTTGATACTTCTTGTGCTGGCTCTTTTATGATGAAGACTATTGAATTCAAATGGGATTTATTGGATAGAATTAAACACAACTATGAAGATTGGGACCTCGACAATGGTAAGGAGTCAGGTATGACACATAAGTTTGATTGTGTTAAATCTTTTATGGATACCGATATTTTCCGTAAGTTTAGCACTAAATATGGACTTGATTCTGATATAGTAGCTTCTTTCTGTGAATCTTTTGCTACTTATGTTGATCTCCCTAAGGAGAAGTGGTTTAAATATCATCCTCCCATAGAAGTAAAAGTAGCTGCACCTATTAAAGTTGAAGAAAAGACTGTCACTTATAATGATTCTATTGTTCCTACTTATTATGTTGAGAAACCACCTTTCCCTGTTAGGATAAAGGATCATGCTAAAACTTCAACTGTGGTTCGTAAAATCAATATTAAAACATATACACCTCCTGAGAAAGTTAAAGTTGAACCTAATATTGCTATTGTTAAAGAGCTCTTGTCTGATAATATTGATGGGCATGTTATTCAGTTCTGCGGTGAAACTGCTAGAATTGCTAAACCTTGTGCTAAAGATAAACATAGACCTGTGGTAGGCGTGCCTGTTATTTCTGTTAAAATAGGAGATCATTCTTATCATGGCTTATGTGATATGGGTGCTAGTGCTAGTGTTATACCTTATGACTTGTATAAAGAAATCAAGCATGAAATTGCACCTGCTGAGTTAGAAGATATTGATGTCACAATTAAACTTGCTAATAGAGATACTATTTCAGCAATGGGAATTGTTAGAGATGTTGAAGTCTTGCGCGGGAAAACTAAATATCCTGCTGATTTTCTTGTTCTTAGTTCTCCACAAGATAGCTTTTGTCCCATTATATTTGGTAGACCCTTCTTGAATACAGTTAATGCTAGGATAGACTGCGAAAAGAATGTTGTTACTATTGGCTTGGATGATATGACTCATGAGTTTAATTTCTCTAAATTTAGTAAACAACACCGCGAAGAAGAATTGCCTAGTAAGGATGAAATTATTGGTCTTTCTTCCATTGCCGTACCTCCTAATGATCCTTTAGAACAATATTTGCTAGACCATGAGAATGATATGTTTATGAATGAAAGAAGGGAAATAGATGAAGTATTCTTTAAACAAGAACCTATGCTAAAACACAATTTGCATGTTGAAATCCTAGGGGATCCTCCTCCACCTAAGGGCGATCCCTTGTTTGAGCTTAAACCCTTGCCTGATAATCTAAAATATGCTTATCTTGATGAAAAGAAGATATATCATGTTATTATTAGTGCTAACCTTTCAGAGCATGAAGAAGAAAGATTATTGAAAACTCTGAAGAAGCACCGTGCTGCTATTGGATATACTCTTGATGATCTTAAGGGCATTAGTCCCACTCTATGTCAACATAAAATAAATTTGGAAGCAGATGCCAAACCAGTTCGTGATCCTCAACGATGTCTGAATCCTAAAATGAAAGAAGTGGTAAGAAAAGAAATACTAAAGCTTCTAGAGGCAGGTATAATTTATCCCATTGCTGATAGTCAGTGGGTAAGTCATGTTCATTGTGTCCCTAAGAAGGGAGGTATTACTGTTGTTCGTAATGATAAAGATGAATTGATTCCACAAAGAATTATTACCGGTTATAGGATGGTAATTGATTTACGCAAATTAAATAAGGCTACTAAGAAAGATCATTACCCCTTACCTTTTATCAATCAAATGCTAGAAAGATTATGCAAACATACACATTACTGCTTTCTAGATGGTTATTCTGGTTTCTCTCAAATACCTGTGTCGGCTAAAGATCAATCAAAGACTACTTTTACATGCCCTTTTGGTACTTTTGCTTATAGACATATGCCTTTTGGTTTATGTAATGCACCTGCTACCTTTCAAAGATGCATGATGGCTATATTCTTTGACTTTTGTGAAAAGATTTGTGAGGTTTTCATGGACGACTTTTCCGTCTATGGATCTTCTTTTGATGATTGCTTGAGCAATCTTGATCGAGTTTTGCAGAGATGTGAAGAAACTAATCTTGTCTTGAATTTGGAAAAGTGCCACTTTATGGTTAATGAAGGTATTGTCTTGGGGCATAAAGTTTCTGAAAGAGGTATTGAAGTTGATAAAGCCAAGGTTGATGCTATCGAAAGGATGCCATGTCCCAAGGACATCAAAGGTATAAGAAGTTCCCTTGGTCACGCCGAATTTTATAGGAGGTTCATCAAGGACTTCTCGAAAATTTCTCGGCCTCTGACTAATTTATTACAAAAAGATATACCATTTGTCTTCGATGATGATTGTGTAGAAGCATTTGAAATACTTAAGAAATCATTAGTCTCTGCACCTATTGTTCAGCCACCTGATTGGAATTTACCCTTTGAAATTATGTGTGATGCTAGTGATTATGCTGTAGGTGTTGTTCTAGGGTAAAGAGTTGATAAGAAATTAAATGTTATCCATTATGCTAGTAAGACTCTAGACAATGCTCAAAGAAATTATGCTACTACTGAAAAAGAACTTTTAGCAGATGTATTTTCTTGTGATAAGTTTAGACCTTAAATTGTTGATTCTAAAGTAACTATCCACACTGATCATGCTGCTATTAAATGTCTTATGGAGAAGAAAGATGCTAAACCTAGACTTATTAGATGGGTTCTCTTGCTACAAGAATTTGATTTGCATATTGTTGATAGAAAAGGAGCTGAGAACCCCGTTGCAGACAACTTATCTAGGTTAGAGAATGTTCTTGATGACCCACTACCTATTGATGATAGTTTTCCTGATGAACAATTAAATGTCATAAGTACTTCTCGTAGTACCCCTTGGTATGTTGATTATGCTAATTACATAGTTGCTAAATTTATACCACCTAGCTTCACATACCAACAAAAGAAAAAGTTCTTCTATGATTTGAGACATTACTTTTGGGATGACCCACATCTTTATAAGGAAGGAGTAGATGGTGTTATTAGACGTTGTGTACCTGAGCATGAACAGGAACAGATCCTACGCAAGTGCCACTCCGAAACTTATGGAGGACACCACGCGGGAGATAGAACTGCACATAAGGTATTGCAATCCGGTTTTTATTGGCCTACTCTCTTCAAGGATGCCCGTAAGTTTGTCCTATCTTGTGATGAATGTCAAAGAATTGGTAATATTAGTAGATGTCAAGAAATGCCTATGAACTATTCACTTGTTATTGAATCGTTTGATGTTTGGGGCTTTGATTATATGGGACCTTTTCCTGCCTCTAATGGATATACACATATTTTAGTTGCTGTTGATTACGTTACTAAGTGGGTAGAAGCTATTCCAACTAGTAGTGCTGATCATAACACTTCTATTAAAATGCTTAAAGAAGTTATTTTTCCGAGGTTTGGAGTCCCTAGATATTTAATGACTGATGGTGGTTCACATTTTATTCATGGTGCTTTCCGTAAAATGCTTGCTAAATATGACGTCAATCATAGAATTGAATCTCCGTATCACCCACAGTCTAGTGGTCAAGTAGAATTGAGTAATAGAGAACTCAAATTAATTTTGCAAAAGACTGTCAATAGGTCTAGAAAGAATTGGTCCAAGAAACTTGATGATGCATTATGGGCCTATAGAACTGCATATAGAAATCCTATGGGTATGTCTCCGTATAAAATGGTATATGGAAAAGCATGTCACTTACCTCTCGAACTAGAACATAAGGCATATTGGGCTATTAAAGAGCTCAACTATGATTTCAAAATTGCCGGTGAAAAGAGGTTATTTGATATTAGCTCACTTGATGAATGGAGAACCCAAGCTTATGATAATGCCAAGTTGTTTAAAGAAAAGGTTAAAAGATGGCATGACAAAAGGATACAAAAGCGTGAGTTTGATGTAGGTGATTATGTATTGCTATACAACTCTCGTTTAAGATTTTTTGCAGGGAAACTTCTCTCTAAATGGGAAGGCCCCTATGTTATCGAGGAGGTCTATCGTTCCGGTGCCATAAAAATCAACAACTTCGAAGGCACAAATCCAAAGGTGGTAAACGGTCAAAGAATCAAACATTATATCTCAGGTAATCCCATAAATGTTGAAACCAATATTATTGAAACCGTAACCCCGGAGGAATACATAAGGGACACTTTCCAGAACGTTTCAGACTCCGAAAAGGAATAGGTATGTGGTACGGTAAGTAAACTGACTCCAAAACAATTTTAAGGCAATATTTCTCCATTTTGGAATATTTAGAAAAATAGAAAATTAAGTAGCAGTCCGGGAAGGACACGAGGGCCTCACGAGGGTGGAGGGCGCGCCCTACCCCCTAGGCGCGCCCCCTACCTCGTGAGCACCTCGTGTGCCTTACGAACTCCGTTTTCTTGCACGATACGTATTTTGGTCTGTAAAAATTCACTATATATTCTCCCGAAGGTTTTGACTCCCGTATCACGCAAAAATCTCCTCTCTTTGTTTCGAGCTATTTTCTGTCAGGGTTGTCAAGGCCAGGCACTATGTCGTCTCCCTCCTCCTCCAACCATGAGGGCAACGATGCTTGGCTAATGAAGATAGAGCTGAAGAGAGAAGAACCTATGGAGATCAACAAGGATGAAGGGATCAAGAAGGCCGTGGAGGACCAAGTTCCAGCAATAGAAGACACCCTTCAATTGGATCATAATCTTCTTACCCCTACAGAAATCGAAGCTTTCAAGATGATTGAGTTGGCTCGTATATAAAATAAGTATCTCACACGTGAAAATATTTTGTTGAAGGAGCATATCATCGCACTCAAGGGCATTATCCGCAAGTTAGAAGACCTTCTACGCTCGATGTGCGACTATCCATCATCAACAACACCTCCACCTTCTTCACCAACCAAGGAGATATAATAACATGGGTATGGGCACTCCCCTTGGCAACAACCAAGCTTGGGGGAGTGCCCCGGTATCGTATCACCATCATTTTTATCTTTACCGTTTTTCTTAGTTCGATCTTATTAGTAGTATTTTGATCTATTAGAATAAAGTTTGTGGCATGATCTAGTTGTGAGTTTTGATTTATTATCCTTCTATGTAATCGAGCCCGTGAGCTATATAATAAAGATTAGTGTTGAGTCAAGGGCTTGATTGTTTTGCCATGATCCTAAGTGAATAAAAGAAAAGAGAAAGAAATAAAAAGAAACAAAGAGATCATATGGATCTCATGGAGAGTAATGAGCTCACATAGAAAAAGTATGACGAGTAAAAGTTATTGAGAGTTGACAAGCATAGTTTTGGTCATCCTTGCAATCAATAGGAAGTAATAAAGAAAGAGAGGTCCTCACATATAGATATACTATCTTGGACATCTTTTATGATTGTGAGCACTCATTAAAATATGACATGCTAAAGAGTTGACATTGGACAAGGAAGACAACGTAATGGGTTATGTTTTCTTACATCTGAGATAAATTATATTATCTTGGATCCTCCAACATGTTGAGCTTGCCTTTCCCCCTCATGCTAGCCAAATTCTCAGCACCAAGTAGAGATACTACTTGTGCTTCCAAATATCCTTAAACCAGTTTTGCCATGAGAGTCCACCATACCTACCTATGGATTGAGTAAGATCCTTAAAGTAAGTTGTCATCGGTGCAAAGCAATAAAAATTGCTCTCTAAATATGTCTGACTGATTGATGTGGGAGAAATAAGCTTTATACGATCTTGTGATGTGGAAGTAATAAAAGCGACGGACTGCATAATAAAGGTTCATATCACAAGGGGCAATATAAAGTGACGTTCTTTCGCGTTAAGACTTTGAGCATCCAACCGTAAAAGCGCATGACAACCTCTGCTTCCCTCTGCGAAGGGCCTATCTTTTATCATTATCTTCTACCTTATGCAAGAGTCATGGTGATCTTCACCCTTCCTTTTTACATTTTACCCTTTCGCAAGCACAATATGTTGGAAAGATCCCGGTATATATGGCTAATTGGATGTGGGTTTTCATGAACTATTACTGTTGACATTACCCTTGAGGTAAAACGTTGGGAGGCAAGACTATAAGCCCCTATCTTTCTCCGTGTCCGATTAAAACTCCACACCCATAAGTATTGCGTGAGTGTCAGCAATTGTGAAAGATTATATGATAGTTGAGTATGTGGACTTGCTGAAAAACTCTTATACATTGACTCTTTCCTATGTTATGATAAATTGCATTTGCTTCAATGACCGAGATTGTAGTTTATTAGTTTTCAATGAAGTTTACAATTCATACTTGATATTGTGATTGAATTATTACTCTAGCATTAGAGATCATATGACAAAAATTATATAAGTTGTTGTTATAAGAATGATCATGATGCCCTCATGTCCGTATTTTATTTTTATTGACACCTTCATCTCTAAACATGTGGACATATTTTTCGATTTCGGCTTTTCGCTTGAGGACAAGCGAGGTCTAAGCTTGGGGGAGTTGATACGTCCATTTTGCATCATGCTTTTATATCAATATTTATTGCATTATGAGCTGTTATTTCACATTATGTCACAATACTTATGGCTATTCTCTCTTATTTTACAAGGTTTACATAAGGAGGGAGAATGCCGACAGCTGGAATTCTGGGCTGGAAAAGGAGCAAATATTAGAGACCTATTCTGCACAACTCCAAAAGTCCTGAAACTCTACGGAACACCTTATAATAAATAATGAAAAATCCTCGCCAAAGATGAAGACCAGGGGGCCCACACCCTTCTCACGAGGGTGGGGGGCGCCACCCTAGGGTGCGCCCCCTATCTCGTGGCCCTCCTGGTGGCTCTCCGATGACCATCTTCTCCTATATGAAGTCTTTCATTGAGAAAAAAAA
Organism: Triticum urartu; assembly: GCF_056163025.1. NCBI lineage: Eukaryota > Viridiplantae > Streptophyta > Magnoliopsida > Poales > Poaceae > Triticum > Triticum urartu. The sequence continues at coordinate 436,929,579 of NC_141877.1, read as the reverse complement.
TAAGAAGCAACCTTTCGAGTCGAAACTCCGCCGCCACGAGGCGGAACCTTGGCGGATCCAATCTAGAGCTCCGGTAGAGCTGTTCTGCCGGGGAAACCTCCCTCCCGGAGGGGGAAATCATCGCCATCGTCATCACCAACGCTCCTCTCATCGGGAGAGGGCAATCTCCATCAACATCTTCATCAGCACCATCTCATCTCAAAACCCTAGTTCATCTCTTGTATCCAATTCTTGTCTCCAAGTCTGGGATTGGTGCTAGTAGGTTGCTAGTAGTGTTAATTACTCCTTGTAGTTGATGCTAGTTGGTTTAATTGGTGGAAGATCATATGTTCAGATCCTATATGCATATTAATACCCCTCTGATTATGAACATGTTTATGCTTTGTGAGTAGTTACGTTTGTTCCTGAGGACAAGGGATAAGTCTTGCTATTAGTAGTCATGTGAATTTGGCATTCGTTCGATATTTTGATGAGATGTATGTTATCTAGCCTCTAGTGGTGTTATGTGAACGTCTACTACATAACACTTCACCATTATTTGGGCCTAGAGGAAGGCATTGGGAAGTAATAAGTAGATGATGGGTTGCTAGAGTGACAGAAGCTTAAACCCTGGTTTATGCGTTGCTTCATAAGGGGCTGATTTGGATCCATATGTTTCATGCTATGGTTAGGTTTACCTTAATACTTTTGTTGTAGTTGCGTATGCTTGCAATAAAGGTTAATCATAAGTGGGATGCTTGTTCAAGTAAGAACAGCACCCAAGCACCGGTCCACCCACATGTCAAATTATCAAAGTACCGAACGCGAATCATATGAACGTGATGAAAACTAGCTTGACGATATTCCCATGTGTCCTCGGGAGCACTTTTCCTTATATAAGAGTTTGTCCAGGCTTGTCCTTTGCTACAAAAAGGATTGGGCCACCTTGCTGCACTTTATTTACTTTCGTTATTTGTTGCTCGTTACAAATTATCTCATCACAAAACTATCTGTTACCACTTATTTCAGTACTTGCAGAGAATACCTTGCTAAAAACCATTTATCATTTCCTTCCGCTCCTCGTTGGGTTAGACACTCTTACTTATCGAAAGGACTACGATAGATCCCCTATACTTGTGGGTCATCAGCGTCTCGTGAAGTGACGATGCGCGGGGTGTCCGAGTGAAGTAGATGCGTCTTGTGGAGTGGCGCACAATGGGCGTCTGAGTGAAGTAGACTCGTCCCACGAAGTGGAGATGCTCGGGGCGTTGATGACCCAAAAGTATAGGGGATCAATTGTAGCTTTTTTCGATAAGTAAGTGTCGAACCCAAGGAGGAGCAGATGGAAAAGACAATTAGTTTCCGATAAGGTATTGTCTGCAAGTGCTGAAATCGTAAGTAGCAGAGTAGTTTGATAGCAAGATAATTTGTAACGAGCAAGTAACAATAATAGTAACAAAAGTGCAGCAAGGTAGCCCAATTCTTTTGAGGCCAAGGACAGGCCAAAACGGTCTCTTATGATAAACAAAAGCGTTCTTGAGGGTACACGGGAATTTCATTTAGTCACTTTCATCATGTTGGTTTGATTAGTGTTCGCTACTTTGATAATTTGATATGTGGGTGGACCGGTGCTTAGGTGCTGTTCTTACTTGAACAAACCTCCTACTTATGATTAATCCTTCTGCAAGCATCCACAACTACGAAAAAAGTATTATGAATAAATTCTAACCATAGCATTAAACTTTTGGATCCAATCGGTCCCTTACGGATTAGCGCATAAACTGGGGTTTAAGCTTTTGTCACTCTCGCAACCCACCATCTAATTGCTACTCCACAATGCATTCTCTTAGGCCCAAATATGGTGAAGTGTCATGTAGTCGACGTTCACATGACACCACTAAGGGAATAACAACACACATACTATCAAAATATCGAACACATATCAAGTTCACATGATTACTTGGAACATGATTTCTCCTGTGACCTCAAGAACAAAGGTAACTACTCAAAAATAATAATCATGCTCAAGATCATAGGGGTATTAAATAGCATAATGGATCTTAACATATAATCTTCCACCAAATAAACCATATAGTAATCAACTACAAGATGTAATCAACACTACTAGTCACCCACAAGCACCAATCTATAGTTCCGGTAACAAGATTGAGCACAAGAGATGAACTAGGGTTTGAGAGGAGATGATGATGTTGAAGATGTTGATGGAGACTGCCCTCCCCAAGATGGGAGAATTGCTGGTGATGATGATGACGATGATTTCCCCCTCCGAGAGGGAAGTTCCTCTGGCGGAATCGCTCCGCCGGAGGGCAGAAGTGCTCGTGCCCATGTTCCGCCTCGACGCGGCGGTGCTTCATCCCGAAAGTCCTTTCCTTATTTTTTCTAGGTCAAAATGACTTATATACCAGAAGATGGGCACCGGAGGTGGGCCGAGGAGGCCACAACCCACCAGGGCGCGCCTGGAGGGGCCTGTCGCGCCCAGGTGGGTTGTGCCCACCTGGTGGCCCCCCTTTGGTGGTTATTGGCTCCAGTATTTCTTAAATATTCCATAAAAAAATCTCCGTGAAGTTTCAGCTTATTTGGAGTTGTGCAGAATTGGTAGCCTGACGTAGCTTTTTCAGGTCCAGATTTCCAGCTGCCGGAATTCTCCCTCTTGGTGTGCTCCTTGCAAATTATGAGAGAAAAGGCATTATAATTACTCCAAAAAGCATTATTATGTATAAAAACATTATAAATAACACTAAGAAAACATGATGCAAAATGGACGTATCAACTCCCCCAAGCTTAGGCCTCGCTTGTCCTCAAGCGAAAACCGAAATCGAAAAACATGTCCACATGCTTAGAGAGAGAGGGAGGTGTCGATAAAAACAAAATACGGACATAGAAGCATCATGTTGATTATTATAATAGCAACAAAATTAAACATATGACTTTTATCATAGAACTTTTATGATGTACTTCTCATGCATAAGTAATAGTTCATCACACAATCGAAGTATAAAGCAAAAACTCTATTAGAAACCAACAAACTATGTTCTCAGTCAACTTTGCAACTACAGTTCATCATCTTTTCAGGAAGAGTCATGTGTCGGAGCCTTTAGGCAAGTCCACATACTCAACCATCATATAATCTTCTATGATTGCTAACACTCACCTCGTACCCATGAGCAAAACGTTTCAACCAGACACATAGAAAGATAGGGGCTTATGATTTTGCCTCCCAACATACTCACCTCAAGGGTGATGTCAACAATAATAACTCATGCCACCCATATTCAACTGGACATATGTGCCTAGCTCTTTCCTCACCACATGATTCTTGCCAAAAGAGAAAAATAAAAGGAATAAAGAGAAAAACTTTGAATCTTTGCATAAAAGTAAAAGATAGGCCCTTCGTAGAGGGCAGTAGAAGTTGGCATGCGCTTATTTGTTTGTATGCTCAATCCCCTAGTGCAAGAGAACGTCACGTTGTATTGCCCCTTAAGATGACAACCTTTATTATGCAGTCTGTCGCTTTTATTCTTTGTCATCCAAGTTCGTACAACACTCAATTTTCTCTTACACTAAATGATCTCACACTCTTAGAAGCAATTTTTATTGCCTTTTTGCACCAATGACAACTTACTTGAGGGATCTTGCTCAACGCTAGGTAGGTATGGTGGACACTTGAAAAATATTTGGGTTTAAGGGTTTTTGGATGCACAAGTAGTATCTCTACTTAGTGCAGAATTTTTGGCTTGCAAAGATAGGGGGCAAGCACCACATGTTAAAGGATCTATGACAATATGACTTCTATGTGAATATGAACAAACATAAATCATTAAGTTGTCTTCCTTGTCCGACGTCGACAATTTTGGCATATAATATTTTGATGAGGGCTCACAATCACAAAAGATTTCTAGGATAGTATATCTATATCTGAATCTTCTCTTCCCTTATTAATTCTTTCATGAGTTGCATCATTGACTAATGCTATGTTTGTCAATCTCTAATAAAATTTTCTACTTATAAACTTCCTTATGTGGTGCCATCACCTACCATAGGATTAGTATATAATCTTTTCTTTATTTATTTCCTTTCTTTTATTTATTACTTTTCTCTTTTTCCTTTCTTATTTCTTTTCTTTTATTTGCAACATGAAAGTAAAGAAAGCAAAGCTCATACTAAACTTTATTATATAACTTGCACACGATTACAAGGATAGATCACTAAGAGAACTCTCGAAGAAGAAAGGATCGAAATAAACTTTTATTTCATCTAAAAGCAAAAGATCGAACTAAGATAAGTAAAAGCAAAAAGATAGTGGGATGATATGACACCGGGGCACCTCCTCCAAGCTTGGCAGAAGCCAAGGGGAGTGCCCATACCCGATACTCAATTCTCCTTTGGTAGTGAAGACGGTAATGGTGGTGAAGAAGAAGGTAAAGGTGGTGGTGAGAAGGTAGAAGGTTTGCCCTTCGCTTCCTCCAACTTTTGACGGGGAATAAAATTTTCCATCATCAACTCGCAATTATCTATCTTGAGTTTTATTATCTTCTTGCATAACGCCTGTTGGGGAACGCAGTAATTTCAAAAAAAATCCTACACACACGCAAGATCATGGTAATGCGTAGCAACGAGAGGGGAGAGTATTGTCTATGTACCCTCGTAGACCGTAAGCGGAAGCGTTATGACAATGCGGTTGATGTAGTCTTACGTCTTCACGATCGACCGATCTAGTACCGAAGATACGACACCTCCGCGATCTGGACACGTTCGGCTCGGTGACGTCCCGCGAACTCGCGATCCAGTAGAGCTTCGTTAGCACGACGGTGTGATGACGGTGATGATGTTGCTACCGGAACACGGCTTCGCCTAAGCACCACTACGATATTACCGAGGTGGATAATGGTGGAGGGGGGCACCACACAGGGCTAAAGATCAATGATCAACTTGTGTGTCCATGGGGTGCCCCCTCCCCCGTATATAAAGGAGTGGAGGAGGGGGAGGGGGCCAGCCTCTCTAGGCGCGCCCCAAGGGAGTCCTACTCCCATCGGGAGTAGGATTCCCCCCTTCCCTTTGTTGGTTCTAGGAAGAAGGAAGGAGGAAGAAGAAGGAAGGAAAGGGGGGGGGGCGACCCCCATCCCAATTCGGATTGGGCTTGGGGAGGGGGGTGCGCCCCCTCCTTTGCTTCTTTTCCCTCTCTTCCACTAAGGCCCAATAAGGCCCATATGCCTCCCGGGGGGTTCCGGTAACCTCCCGGTGCTCCGGTATACTCCCGTTTTCACCCGAAACCATTCCGATGTCCAAACATAGGCTTCCAATATATCGATATTTATGTCTCGACCATTTCGAGACTCCTCATCATGTCCGTGATCAAATCCGGGACTCCGAACTACCATTGGTACATCAAAATACATAAACTCATAATACCGATCGTCACCGAATGTTAAGCGTGCGGACCCTACGGGTTCGAGAACTATGTAGACATGACCGAGACTCATCTCTGGTCAATAACCAATAGTGGAACCTGGATGCTCATATTGGTTCCTACATATTCTACGAAGATCTTTATCGGTCAAACCGCATAACAACACGCGTTGTTCCCTTTGTCATCGGTATGTTACTTGCCCAAGATTCGATCGTCGGTATCTCAATACCTAGTTCAATCTCATTACCGGCAAGTCTCTTTACTTGTTCCATAATGCTACACCCTGTAACTAACTAATTAGCTACATTGCTTGCAAGGATTATTGTGATGTACATTACCGAGAGGGCCCAGAGATACCTCTCCGACAATCGGAGTGGAAAATCCTAATCTTGATCCATGCCAACTCAACAAACACCATCGGAGACACCTGTAGAGCACCTTTATAATCACCTAGTTACGTTGTGACGTTTGGTAGCACACAAAGTGTTCCTCCGGTATTCGGGAGTTGCATGATCTCATAGTCACAGGAACATGTATAGTTATGGAGAAAGCAATAGCAACAAACTAAACGATCATCGTGCTAAGCTAACGGATGGGTCAAGTCAATCACATCATTATCTAATGATGTGATCCCATTAATCAAATGACAACTCATGTCTATGGTTAGGAAACATAACCATCATTGATTCAACGAGCTAGTCAAGTAGAGGCAAACTAGTAACACTCTGTTTGTCTATGTATTCACACATGTACTATGTTTCTGGTTAATACAATTCTAGCATGAATAATAAACATTTATCATGATATAAGGAAATATAAATAACAACTTTATTATTGCCTTTAGGGCATATTTCCTTCAGTCTCCCACTTGCACCAGAGTCAATAATCTAGATTACATTGTAATGATTCTAACACCCATGGAGTCTTGGTGCTGATCATGTTTTGCTCATGTGAGAGGTTTAGTCAACGGGTCTGCAACATTCAGATCCGTATGTATCTTGCAAATCTCTATGTCTCACTCCTTGACTTGATCGCGGATGGAATTGAAGCGTCTCTTGATGTGCTTGGTTCTCTTGTGAAATCTGGATTCCTTTGCCGAGGCAATTGCTCCAGTATTGTCACAAAAGATTTTCATTGGACCCGATGCACTAGGTATGACACCTAGATCGGACATGTACTCCTTCATCCAGACTCCTTCATTTGCTGCTTCCGAAGCAGCTATGTATTCCGCTTCACACGTAGATCCTGCCACGACGCTCTGCTTGGAACTGCACCTACTGACAGCTCTATGATTTAATAAAAACACATATCTGGTTTGTGACTTAGAGTCATCCGGATCAGTGTCAAAGCTTGCATCGACGTAACCGTTTACTACAAGCTCTTTGTCACCTCCATATACGAGAAACATATCCTTAGTCCTTTTCACATATATCAGGATGTTCTTGACCGTTGTCCAGTGATCCACTCCTGGATTACTTTGGTACCTCCCTGCTAATCGTATAGCAAGGCACACATCAGGTCTAGTACACAACATTGCATACATGATAGAGCCTATGGATGAAGCATAGGGAACACCTTTTATTTTATCTCTATCTTCTACAGTGGTCAGGCATTGAGTCTGACTCAACTTCACACCTTGTAATATAGGCAAGAACCCTTTCTTTGCCTGATCCGTTTTGAACTTCTTCAAAACTTTATCAAGGTATGTGCTTTGTGAAAGTCCAATTAAGCGTCTTGATATATCTCTATAGATCTTGATGCCCAATATATAAGCAGCTTCACCGAGGTCTTTCATTGAAAAATTCTTATTCAAGTATCCTTTTATGCTATTAAGAAAGTCAGTATCATTTCTGATCAACAATATGTCATCTACATATAATATCAGAAATGCTACGAAGCTCCCACTCACTTTCTTGTAAATATAAGCTTCTCCAAAAGTCTGTGTAAAACCATATGCTTTGATCACACTATCAAAGTGTATATTCCAACTCTGAGAGGCTTGCACCAGTCCATAAATGGATCACTGGAGCTTGCACCCTTTGTTAGCACCTTTTGGATCAACAAAACCTTCTGGTTGCATCATACACAACTCTTCTTTAAAACATCCATTAAGGAATGCAGTTTTGACATCCATTTGCCAAATTTAATAATCATAAAATGCGGCAATTGCTAACATGATTCGGACGAACTTAAGCATCACTACATGAGAGAAGGTCTCATCATAGTCAACTCCTTGAACTTGTCGAAAACCTTTCGCAACAAGTCGAGCTTTGTAGACAATAACATTACCGTCAGCGTCAGTCTTCTTCTTGAAGATCCATTTATTCTCTATGGTGTGCCGATCATCGGGCAAGTCAATCAAAGTCCTTACTTTGTTCTCATACATGGATCCCATCTCAGATTTCATGGCCTTCAGCCATTTTGCGGAATCTGGGCTCATCATCGCTTCCTCATAGTTCGTAGGTTCGTCATGGTCAAGTAACATGACTTCCAGAACAGGATTACCGTACCACTCTGGTGCGGATCTTACTCTGGTTGACCTACGAGGTTCGGTAGTAACTTGATCAGAAGTTTCATGATCATCATCATTAGCTTCCTCACTTACTAGTGTAGGAATCACTGGAACTGATTTCAGTGATGAACTACTTTCCAATAAGGGAGAAGGTACAATTACCTCGTCAAGTTCTACTTTCCTCCCACTCACGTCTTTCGAGAGATACTCCTTCTCTAGAAAGGATTCATTCTTAGCAACAAATATCTTGCCTTTGAATCTGTGATAGAAGGTGTACCCAACGGTCTCCTTTGGGTATCCTATGAAGACACATTTCTCCGATTTGGGTTTGAGCTTATCAGGTTGAAGCTTTTTCACAGAAGCATCGCATCTCCAAACTTTAAGAAATGACAACTTGGGTTTCTTGCCAAACCACATTTCATAAGGTGTCGTCTCGACGGATTTAGATGGTGCCCTATTTAACATGAATGCAGCCGTCTCTAAAGCATAACCCCAAAACAATAGTGGTAAATCAGTGAGAGACATCACAGATCGCACCATATCTAATAAAGTACGATTATGACGTTCAGACACACCATTACACTGTGGTGTTACAGGTGGCGTGAGTTGCGAAACTATTCCGCATTGTTTAAAATAAAGTCTAAAATCATAACTCAAATACTCACCTCCATGATCAGATCGTAGAAACTTGATTTTCTTGTTACAATGATTTTCCACTTCACTCTGAAATTGTTTGAACTTTTCAAATGTTTCAGACTTATGTTTCATCAAGTAGATATATCCATATCTGCTCAAATCATCTGTGAAGGTGAGAAAATAACGATATCCGCCGCGAGCTTCAATGTTTATTGGACCACATACATCACTATGTATGATTTCCAATAACTCTGTTGCTCGCTCCATTGTTCTGGAGAATGGAGTTTTAGTCATCTTGCCCATGAGGCATGGTTCGCAAGTGCCAAGTGATTCATAATCAAGTGATTCCAGAAGTCCATCAGAATGGAGTTCCTTCAGGCGCTTTACACCAATATTGAAGGAAATATGCCCTAGAGGCAATAATAAAGTTATTATTTATTTCCTTATATCATGATAAATATTTATTATTCATGTTAGAATTGTATTAATTGGAAACATGATACATGTGTGAATACATAGACAAACAGAGTGTCACTAGTATGCCTCTACTTGACTAGCTCGTTGATCAAAGATGGTTATGTTTCCTAGCCATAGACATAGAGTTGTCATTTGATTAACGAGATCACATCATTAGGAGAATAATGTGATTGACTTGACCCATTCCGTTAGCTTAACACTTGATCGTTTAGTTTGTTGCTATTGTTTTCTTCATGACTTATACATGTTCCTATGACTATGAGATTATGCAACTCCTGTTTACCGGAGGAACACTTTGTGTGCTACCAAACGTCACAACGTAACTGGGTGATTATAAAGGTGCTCTACAGGTGTCTCCGAAGGTAGTTGTTGGGTTGGCGTATTTCGAGATTAGGATTTGTCACTCCAATTGTCGGAGATGTATCTGTGGGCCCACTCGGTAATACACATCACTTAAGCATTGCAAGCATTGCAACTAATGAGTTAGTTGCGGGATGATGTGTTACGGAACGAGTAAAGAGACTTGCCGGTAACGAGATTGAACTAGGTATTGAGATACCGACGATCGAATCTCGGGCAAGTAACATACCGATGACAAAAGGAACAACGTATGTTGTTATGCGGTTTGACCGATAAAGATCTTCGTAGAATATGTAGGAGCCAATATGAGCATCCAGGTTTCGCTATTGGTTATTGACCGGAGACGTGTCTCGGTCATGTCTGCATAGTTCTCGAACCCGTAGGGTCCGCACGCTTAAAGTTTGATGACGGTTATATTATGTGTTTATGGTTTTTGATGTACTGAAGGTAGCTCGGAGTCCCAGATGTGATCATGGACATGACGAGGAGTCTCGAAATGTTCAAGACGTAAAGATCGATATATTGGACGACTATATTTGGATACCGGAATGGTTCCGGGTGAGATCGGGATAATACCGGAGCACTGGGAGGTTATCGGAACCTCCCGGGAGTTATATGGGCCTTAATAGGCTTTAGTACAAAGGAGGGGAAAGGAGCAAGGGAGGGCCTCCCCCCAAGCCCAATCCGAATTGGGAGGGGGGCCGGCCCCCCTTTCCTTCCTCCCTCCTTCCTCTTCCTTCCCTCTCCCTCTCCAAATAGGAAAAGGAGGAGTCCTACTCCCGGTGGGAGTAGTACTCCCCCCTTGGGCGCGCCTCCTCCCCTTGGCCGGCCCTCTCCTTCCCTCCTTTATGTACGGAGGAGAGGGGCACCCCATAGACACAACAATTGATCTCTTGGATCTTTTAGCCGTGTGCGGTGCCCCTCTCCACCATAGTCCACCTCGATAATATGGTAGCGGTGCTTAGGCGAATCCCTGCGACGGTAGAACATCAACATCGTCACCACGCCGTCATGCTGACGAAACTCTCCCTCAAAGCTCGGCTGGATCAGAGTTCGAGGGACGTCATCGAGTTGAATGTGTGCAGAACTCGGAGGTACCGTGCGTTCGGTACTTGATCGGTCGGATCATGAATACGTACGACTACATCAACCGCGTTGTGCTAATGCTTCTGCTTTCGGTCTACGAGGGTACGTGGACACACTCTCCCCTCTCATTGCTATGCATCACCATGATCTTGCGTGTGCGTAGGAATTTTTTTGAAATTAGTACGTTCCCCAACAGTGGCATCTGAGCCAGGTTTTATGTGTTGATGTTATATGCACGAGTAGAACACAAGTGAGTTGTGGGCGATACAAGTAATACTGCTTACCAACATGTCATACTTTGGTTCGGCGGTATTGTTGGATGAAGCGGCCCAGACCGACATTACGCGTACGCTTACGCGAGACTGGTTCTACCGACGTGCTTTGCACACAGGTGGCTGGCGGGTGTCAGTTTCTCCAACTTTAGTTGAACCGAGTGTGGCTACGCCCGGTCCTTGAGAAGGTTAAAACAGCACTAACTCGATGAACTATCGTTGTGGTTTTGATGCGTAGGTAAGAACGGTTGTTGCTCAGCCCGTAGCAGCCACCTAAAACTTGCAACAACAAAGTAGAGGATGTCTAACTTGTTTTTGCAGGGCATGTTGTGATGTGATATGGTCAAGACATGATGCTCTATTTTATTGTATGAGATGATCATGTTTTGTAACCGAGTTATCGGCAACTGGCAGGAGCCATATGGTTGTCGCTTTATTGTATGCAACGCAATCGCCCTGTAATTGATTTACTTTATCACTAAGCGGTAGCGATAGTCGTAGAAGCAATAGTTGGCGAGACGACAACAACGCTACAATGGAGATCAAGGTGTCGCGCCGGTGACGATGGTGATTGAGGGAGTCCTGGATTAGGGGGTATCCGGACAACCGGATTATATCCTTTGGCCGGACTGTTGTACTATGAAGATACAAGATTGAAGACTTCGTCCCGTGTCCGGATGGGACTCTACTTGGCGTGGAAGGCAAGCTAGGCAATACGGATATGTATATCTCCTCCTTTGTAACCGACCTTGTGTAACCCTAGCCCCCTCCAGTGTCTATATAAACCGGAGGGTTTTAGTCCGTAGGACAACATACAATCATACCATAGGCTAGCTTCTAGGGTTTAGCCTCTCCGATCTCGTGGTAGATCAACTCTTGTACTACTCATATTATCAAGAATAACCAAGCAGGATGTAGGGTTTTACCTCCATCAAGAGGGCCCGAACCTGGGTAAAACATCGTGTCCCCTGCCTCCTGTTACCATCCACCTTAGACGCACAGTTCGGGACCCCCTACCCGAGATCCGCCGGTTTCGACACCGACATTGGTGCTTTCATTGAGAGTTCCACTGTGCCGTCGCCGTAAGGAAGGATGCCTCGTCTCGTTGTTAAAAACAACATTACCGCCGGAGGAGCCCTGGCTGTTGGCCAAACTCTCCGGCTTGGCAGTTTCATCATGACCGCCAGTTCGGCCGCTGCATCGATGATGACTTCTTGGGTCATCAAAAACAGCCTCCACGTCAGCTCGAAATTCGCTGAGCAGATGGATCCAATGGAGCTCTCTTCCCTAAACGAGCTCTTGGATCGTATCGCCGCCTTGGGAGTCACTACAGACTATGTTCGGATTGGGCTTAAACCCGATCAATGGGAGATTAATTCTCCACCGGTCACCCATCATATTGCGGTGGTGGAGGAACAATGCGGCGATTCTTCCTCTATCTTGAGGACTAGCTATGTTCGGATTCCTGAGCTCTCCGAGCCGGATACCCGTTTACGGGAGGACATCACCCAAGCCCTGAACCTAGAGTCAGGCAGCGGGCCAGACTTATCGGGCAACACTCCGGAATCTGAGCTTCCAAGATTGGAAACTCCTCGGCCCCTGGGTCTTAGATCGGGTAGGGGTTCGGACTCAAATCCACCTACCCACCCAGACATAAATGATCTTTCCCACATCAGGCAAGAGCCCCATGAAACAGTACATCATTATTGGGCCTGATTCCTCCTCGTGATGAACAAGGTTAAGGATTGTCGCGAGGAAGACACAGCCTCATTTTTCTGCAATAATTGCATGGACAAGGGAATCCTTAACGCCTTATGTCGCCGTGACATATCACGCTTTGCTGACTTAGCGTCGATAGTATGAAAGTACTGTGCGATGGAAAGCGCCTGGAAAACCGAAACGAAATTTTGGGATAATCCGGCTCGGAATATACACCCGGTCCGAAATAAAAGGGTGCACTATCATAAGACACCCGAGTTAGTTATAAAGAAACAAAAACCCTCTACAGGGCATGGAACCGTATTGGAGGGATGGCTCAACGGCCCCTGCAAAATCCATAGTACATCGGATACCATACCAACACACAGCCTTAGAGCATGTTGGATACTCCGGTAGGTGGCCAAAAGTGGTGAGGATCTTCTCATCCCAAATGCCATAGAGCACCATCCCGTGGATAACAATACGGTATTAACAGTCTTTGAAACCTTCACATCAAATAATAGGCACAAGCGAACACTCCGCAGCCTCGCCGAAATCCGCCACGTAGCAGCAATGAATCCATGGAGTGACACGGCTATTACCTTCAATGCCAGTGACGAACCTAAATTCCGAACAGCCCGAGCACCAGCTGCACTGGTCCTCAGTCCATTTGTGGACGGCTTTCGACTCACCAAAGTACTCATGGACGACTGTAGTGGATTAAACCTCATCTATGAGGAAACTCTTCAAAAAATGGAAATAGACCGGAACCACATTGAGCAAAGCAGCACAACCTTCAGAGGAATCATCCCCAGTCAGGAAGCACGCTGTGCTGGGAAAATCACACTAGATGTGGTATTCGGCACGCCGGAGAACTATAGGTTCGAAGAAATTACATTCCAAGTGGCCCCGTTCAGCAGTGGATACCACACCCTTTTAGGACGGGAGACGTTCGTGATATTCCAAGCCATACCCCATTATGGGTACATGAAGTTCAAAATGCCCGAGCCCAACGGAATCATCACTCTCGCTAGTGATCCGGACACAGCACTCCGCGCCGAAAACAAAATAGCCGCATTGGCCCTCGAGGCATTATCTGAAGCCCTTTCGGCCGAGGAATTAACTGCGCTACGCTCCACAGTGGACAGGGACGACGTGATACTTGACAAGAGATCCAAGTCCACCTCTTTTAAACCAGCGGATGAAATCGTCAAATTCCAAGTCCACCCATCGGACCCTACAAAAACAGCCTCCATCGGGGCACAGTTAAACCCCGCCGTGGACGCCGCACTACGAGAGTTCCTGTGTGAGAATTGGGACATATTCGACTGGCACCCCTCAGACATGCCAGGAATCCCGCGCAGGCTGGCCGAGCACAGCCTCAATATCCTAAAGGATTCAAGCCGGTAAGCAGGCTCTTCAGCGTTTCTCCGAACCTAAGAGACAAGCTATGGGAGAGGAACTAGCCAAGTTATTGGAGGCCGGATTCATTAGAGAAATAAAACATCTGGACTGGCTAGCGAACCTGGTGATGGTACCAAAGAAGGACAAATCCTGGCGCCTATGTGTCGATTTCAAGGACCTCAACAAGGCTTGCCCAAAGGATCCCTTCCCCCTCCCCGACATTGATCAAATTATCGATGCTACCGCAGGACACGAGTCATTTTATTTCCTCGATGCATACTCTGGCTACCACCAAATCAAGATGGCGGAGTCCGATCAAGCCGCAACGACATTTATCACACTATACGGCCCCTTCTGTTTCAACACAATGCCTTTTGGGCTCAAAAACGCCGGTGCAACATATCAGCGCATGATTCAGACATGTCTGGAGAAACAGATCGGCAAAACAGTAGAGGCATACGTAGATGATGTGGTCGTCAAAACCAAACACGTCGACTCTCTAATAGGCGACTTGAGGCTCACATTCGACAACCTCCGGACATACGACATCAAGCTCAATCCGGAAAAATGCATTTTCGGCGTACCAGCCGGAAAGCTCCTAGGCTTCATTGTCTCTAGTAGAGGAATTGAAGCTAATCTGGCCAAAATCCGAGCTTTGTCATAGTTGGCTACCCCAACAGACCTCAAACAAATCCAGAAATTAACTGGATGTGTGGCGGCTCTAAGCCGCTTTATCTCCCGCTTAGGAGAAAAGGCATTACCCCTTTATCACCTCCTTCGGCGCACTGAACACTTCGAGTGGACGGACGCTGCCACAGCCGGATTGGAAGAAATAAAGCCATACTGGCAACCAACCCAATCCTGGCCGCACCAAACATTGGCGAACCAATGCTGTTATACATTGCGGCAACTCATCAGGTCGTAAGCGCAGTGCTCGTCGTCGAATGAGAAGCGGACGGACATAAATTCCCTCTTCAAAAGCCGGTATATTATGTATCCACTGTCCTCACTCCATGCAAATCACGGTACCCACATTATCAAAAGATAGCCTATGCGGTATTCATGGCATCCCGAAAGCTACGACACTACTTTCAAGAGTGTTCGATTACAGTAGCCTCGGAAGTGCCACTTAATGACATTATAAATAACCACGACGCCATAGGCCGGATTGCCAAATGGGCCATTGAGCTCCTCCCGTTCGACATAACATACAAACCTCGGTGAGCCATTAAATCGCAAGTATTGGCCGACTTTGTCGCCGAATGGACGGAAGCCGAACTCCCTAAAGAGTACGACGCATACTCCAATTGGATCATGCACTTCGACGGCTCCAAAATGTTGGCTGGTCTGGGGGCTGGCGTCGTCCTGACGTCCCCAACCGGAGATATAGTTCAATATACTGCAGATACTGTATACAGACTCCAACAACGCAGCCGAATACGAAGCCCTGTTACATGGTCTTCGGATGGCAGTTTCCATGGGCATTCAACACCTGGAGGTGCGTGGGCATTCGAACCTCGCAATATTCCAAATAAATGGAGACTTGGATGCCAAGGATCCGAAGATGGCAGCCTATCGAAACACCGTCCTAAAGATGTTAGCTTGGTTCGAGGGGCTCGAATTTCACCATGTGGCTCGGGAAAACAATCAGGCGGCGGATATCCTCGCCCGCATCGGCGCAAAACGCGATGCGGTCCCCCCCAACATCTTTTTGGAGAGGTTGTTTAAGCCATCCGTGGTATGGGAAGGGGACACCGGTAACAATAGTCCGGACCCGGCCAAAATGCCCGATACCGAACACTCTGACATAATCGGAGGCTCTGCCACCGAAATAACACATTCAGCCCACGTAATAATGGCCACCATTGCCCTGTGGATAGAACCATTCCTGGCCTATCTAACTAGATAGGAACTTCCCGAGGACCAAACTGAGGCACGCTGCATAGTGCGGCGATCTAAAGCCTACAGGGTCCACGAGGGAGAGCTGTATAAAAAAAGCACTACCGGAGTCCTTCAAAGGTGCATCTCCGAAGAGGGAGGGCGGAAGCTTTTGGCAGAAATTCACGCCGGACTCAGCGGCCACCACGCCGCAGCCCGGGCCCTTGTAAGCAAGGCCTTCCGTACATGTTTTTATTGGCCGACGGCCCGGGCAGACGCACATGACTTGGCCCAACGCCGCGTCGGTTGCCAGCTTTTTGCAAACCAAAGCCATATGCCACCCACCACCCTCCAAACAATCCCCATTACCTGGCCTTTCGCGGTCTGGGGGCTTGACATGGTTGGACCCCTTAAAGGGGGAACCCATAAGAAAAAAATACTTACTGGTCATGGTGGATAAATTCACCAAATGGATAGAAGCCAAACCTATTAAAACAGCTAAATCTGGACCGGTGATAGACTTCATATCCGGGGTTGTACACCGTTATGGCGTCCCCCACAGCATCATCACTAACAACGACACGAACTTCACGGCCGACGAGGTAAAACTCTGGTGCAGCAACATGGGCATCAAGCTCGATTATGCTTCCGTCTATCACCCACAAACCAACGGCCAAGTCGAGCGAGCAAATGGTCTTATCATGAGCGGCATTAAACCCAGATTAGTACGATCCTTAAAGGAGTCTAACATGCACTGGGTAGAGGAGCTCGACTCCGTACTCTGGGGGCTGCGGACCACGCCGAATTGTACTACCGGATATACACCCTTCTTTATGGTGTACGGCGCAGAGGCAGTTCTGCCCTACGACATAATTCATGACTCACCTCGAGTGCGCATGTACGAAGAAAGAGAAGCCGAGCTCGATCGGCAGGACAGTCTGGACACCCTGGAGGAGGAGCGCGACGTGGAAAAAGCCCGTTCCGCATTCTATCAGCAACAGGCTCGCAGATACCAAAGCAGAGAAGTACGGGCCAAAACTTATAACGTTGGCGAGTTAGTCCTACGCCTGCCGGAGAAGAAAAAGACCAAGCTCGAGCCCAAATTGGAAGGTCCCTTCATTATTAACCAAGTTCTGACCGGTGGAGCGTACCGTCTGCGGGATGCATCGAATAATCGACTTGAGCTGAACCCATGGAACGCCGCCAGGCTCCGAAGATTCTACGCCTAGCGCCGGACTCTATGTTCGTCTCCTTCCTCTGTCCATTTTTTGCATATACATTATCTGTCCTTTTCTCTTTCTTTCTTTTTATTCTTTCTCAAGGCCTTCAAGGGCCAACTTGTGCCTCGCTTGCACACTATAGACGCGCTAACCGCGCTCATTATACCTGGGGGCTTCTTACACAGAAGCTTAATTATCTATCCGGGCTTCATGCCCCACACATGTGTTATTCTTCCGCATGTACCTTTTCTTCGCCATTATATGCATCGATATGACTTAAGTTTTGGCCAAGCTGGGTTGCCTGGCTCTTGTATTTATGCCCTACGTTCCCGTTAATTCGGCTAGGGCATAAGGGGAGCACCTCTGCGATTGTTACTGCCGGATCAGCCGGATGTGTACCTCAGAGTGGGTGAAGCCGAAAGCTAGCGTTCTTAAGGGAATATTCGGTCGGTGAACAAAAGATGATTCTTATTTATTTTCCATATGTGCCCCCAGATGTTTTTGCCTGCATTTCCTATCGCAGTCCGGACATGCACTTTAGGGCATGCGTACCCAGGGAAAGGAACCCCTAATGGAACTATTCTCCCTGGAAGATGTTTCTTACTACCCATGTAATATAACATAACTAGTTGGGTACTTGTCTGTTCAAGCACTAATGACCCCTATGCCTGGTCTCCACGCATACCCCGGTTCTTATATAACTGAGCGGGTATTCGGACACACTCCGGACTATCGGGTCCCGAGGTTGAAGCGAAAAGGTCCGCCATGACAGATGATTTACAATCTGGCTAGAAGGCATTATACATGTCACTTTAATTACATAGTCATGTAGACTGACTAAATTCCTCTTCTATACCATCCAACAGGCTATCTAGCCTACAATCCTTTTGGGAATACTTTGCGGCTAATTCTACTTGCCCATACACTAAGCTAACGGGGATATCTTTCCCATCGGGCCCCACAGGTCTGACCTCGGCCATGTGGTTTGGGTCAGTCTTGGTATACCGCGTCTTCACCATGGCCCAGGCTTTCTTGGCACCTTGATGGCAGGCTGATATCTTCCATAGTCGGAAGCGCCGCCGTGATCCCTTGAGCTTCTCTGCAAGCTCTCCAATGCCTTCTGGCAGGGAGACTGATGGCCACAAGGCCTTGGCAATACCTTGCATCACCTGCCGAACTTGTTCGTGCAGTTGTGAGAGCTCGGATAGAAGATCACCCGCAGACCCGGGCATCTCCTCCGCGGGACGACCCGTTAGCATACCTGCAAACATAACTCTGTTAGCCGGATTCTCCGCCACACCCTTTTTAATGGTTCGTTCAAGCACTTACTGAAAATGCCGCGTCGAAGCCGCTTATTCTCCTTCTCGGAGTCCGCAAGCTAGGCTCGAACATGTTTCAGTTCCATGCTCAGCTTGGTATTGGCGTCTTGGAGATTGTTTTTCTCTCGCCTGACCTCAGTCAGCACGTGTTCACCAGCCTTTAGCTGTCGTACGACATGCTGGTCCTTTGGATTCTCTCTGGATTCATCTACAATATCTATTGTTAGATCTGCAGCCACGCCGCACGCTATATGGTACCTATAATTCTTTGAAACAAATGTTACCAGCTAGGGACTTTTTAGGTTCCTTCAATGCGGCAACGGTGGTCCAAAGTTGGGTCTTGCATTCCTCCAGCTCCTGTGACAGTCGAGTATTCTTCTCTGTGAGAACCTGCACAATAGATGATCCTTAAATTAGTTCTGCTAACTGTTTCATGTCTCAGGGGCTACTGATACATATAATCGTCAGATTTGCTTACCCGTACATCCCTTACATACTGGTCCATGGCTCTGGCGAGACCATTTTGAGCAGCATGGAGGTACGCGTCTCCAGAATTGAAGGCATCAAACGCCTCTAGTGAGAAGCAAGCGTCACAGAGTATGGCCCGGCGACGCCTATGATTCATGGCGCTCTCCACTTCTGAATTTGTAGCGGATAGTCTATCCGCATCCTCTGTAGGGGGAGTATCCGGCGTCCGCCCCATGTCGGCTTCCGCCTCTATGTCCGGCCCCGGAGCCCGACTGGTGGAAGCATGATCGGCAACCTCACCGGACATATTCCGGCGAGTGTTTTTTATGTTAAAGAAACATGGACGTCATTACATTTTGAGAAAGACGACAACCACGGAGCGGGGTTTTTGTCATACCTCTGCGCCGGCGTCTCCGTCCGGACCGCCTTCCTTTTTGGCCCGGCCTCTTGTTGACGAGTTGCTGCGGGTTCGGCACGGTGTCCCGAATGCCTTCCCTGTAAAACACCATATGTATATGGTAGGTGAAGTATCTAAAAGGGGATCCTAGTTTTCGGAGTTGGGATTTTGGTTTTTCTTACAAGCGACGCAGGGAGCATTCCGGGATAGTCGGCCGTAATGGCCACCATGGCGTCATCACAACTCAATTGATAGAACTGTCAGTCTATCAGCTCCACGAATATGTCCGGATCTTCTTCGAGTCCGGGACCGAGGGCCCGGTCGGGGTCCTCTGGTTGTGGGGATGGACTGTTGACCTCCTTTATGGCTTTTCGCAGTTCCTGCCGTAAAATGGCAGGGTGAGTACCTGCAACAAAGAATGCGGGAAGAATGGAAGTAAGGAGATATAACTCACCCAGCTTGGAGGGTTGTACATGGAGAATCCATCCCGTGGTTTCATGCAGATGAACTCCTCTTCCTCTCCCTTGAACAGCTCAGACATGATTTTTGCTAAAGCAGTAGCGTTGTCCGGACCCTTGCGTCCGAACGGGTGGCATCGTCTTCCCCGTTAAAACACCACAAGGGGTGCCCTCGATATTGAAGTGGCTGTACTCCCCGCATTATGCATATTGACATAACCTCAATTATTGTCAATCCTGATTGAGCCAACGCTTTGATCCGGTTCATCAGGTAAAGGACTTCTCTGTTGTCTTCCTCCTGGGGGATCCGAGGGCGCCAGCTTCGGCATTTCTTCAGAGGAGCATTGTTGAACTCAGGTAGACCCCGCCGAATAGGGTCCGGAAGGGGGTCGTCCTCCATATAAAACCATTCCGAAGGCCAGTCCTCGGACGTCTTCTTCGGAGTACCGGATAGGTATCCGGTTTCGGTGATGCGCCATATTTAGGCTCCGCCCACTTGATAAAGTGACCCCTCCTGTGTGCGGGGGACGAGGCAAAATAACCTTTTCCACAGCTCGAAATGAGCCTCGCAGCCCAGGAATAACTCGCAGAGGGCAACATAGCCGGCGATGTGGAATATGGAGGCCGGGGTAAAATTATGCAATTGGAGGCCGTAAAACTCCAGGAGCCCGCGGAGGAACGGATGAATTGGAAATCCAAGTCCCCTTAATAAGTAAGGAACAAGGCATACCCGCTCCCCGTGGAGGGGCTGGGGAAGCCCTCCGCTTGCTCCCCGCCATTGTAGGTGGCGAGCCCGGCTCGGACGGGAACCATATACGCTGGAGGGAGAAATCCCTTAGTCTGTAGTTCGACTAATCGACTGTGTGGGATAGAACACCTCTCCCAATCACCGGGCTTAGGGCTACAGGGGCGGGAGGAGGAGCTGCGAAGGTCGGCCATGCTGGAATGGATTTTTCCGAAGCACGCTCCGATGGATTCTCGCTGGGGGAGGATGGTATGGATTGGATCTAAGAATCCCCATCCCTTTAATAGACAATTTATTTATCTGGCTAGGGGGGCGAATGTAAAAACACCCTGGCTCCTCGTATTCATTCGACGCATGGAAGATAGCCCTTATTGGGCGCAGAAGCCAAGAGGTCCAACATTTATGGGGATGGACACTGCCTAATAAACATTTGAAATTTGGAGAAGAACCCGCCTTGCAATGCCGAAGACAATACTGCGTGTCGGACTCATCGTCATTGAAGCCTGGTTTGGGGGCTACTGAGGGAGTCCTGGATTAGGGGGTATCCGGACAACCGGATTATATCCTTTGGTCGGACTGTTGGACTATGAAGATACAACATTGAAGACTTCGTCCCGTGTCCGGATGGGACTCTACTTGGCGCGGAAGGCAAGCTAGGCAATACGGATATGTATATCTCCTCCTTTGTAACCGACCTTGTGTAACCGTAGCCCCCTCTGGTGTCTATATAAACCGGAGGGTTTTAGTTCGTAGGACAACATACAATCATACCATAGGCTAGCTTCTAGGGTTTAGCCTCTCCGATCTCGTGGTAGATCAACTCTTGTACTACTCATATTATCAAGAATAATCAAGCAGGACGTAGGGTTTTACCTCCATCAAGAGGGCCCGAACCTGGGTAAAACATCGTGTCCCCTGCCTCCTGTTACCATGCGCCTTAGACGCACAGTTTTGGACCCCCTACCCGAGATCCGCCGGTTTCGACACCGACAGTGATCATGACGGTGCTTCGGAGATGGAGATCACAAGCACAAGATGATGATGGCCATATCATATCACTTATATTGATTGCATGTGATGTTTATATTTTATGCATCTTATTTTGCTTTGTTTGACGGTAGCATTACAAGATGATCTCTCACTAAATTTCAAGATAAAAGTGTTCTCCCTGAGTATGCACCGTTGCCAAAGTTCGTCGTGCCCAGACACCACATGATGATCGGGTGTGATTACGTCCATCTACAACGGGTGCAAGCCAGTTTTGCACACGCGGAATACTCAGGTTAAACTTGACGAGCCTAGCATATGCAGATATGGCCTCGGAACACTGAGACCGAAAGGTCGAGCTTGAATCATATATTATATATGATCAACATAGTGATGTTCACCATTGAAAACTACTCCATTTCACGTGATGATCGGTTATGGTTTAGTTGATTTGGATCACGTGATCACTTAGATGATTAGAGGGATGTCTATCTAAGTGGGAGTTCTTAAGTAATATGATTAATTGAACTTACATTTATCATGAAATTAGTACCTGATAGTATTTTGCATGTCTATGTTTGTTGTAGATAGATGGCTCGTGCTGTTGTTCCGTTGAATTTTAATGCGTTCCTTGAGAAAGCAAAGTTGAAAGATGATGGTAGCAATTACACGGACTAGGTCCGTAACTTGAGGATTATCCTCATTGTTGCATAGAAGAATTACATCCTGGAAGCACTGCTAAGTGCCAAACCTACTGCAGGAGCAACATCAGATGTTATGAACACCTAGCAAAGCAAAGCTGATGACTACTCGATAGTTCAGTATGCCATGCTTTACGGCTTAGAACCGGGACTTCAATGACATTTTGAACGTCATCGAGCATATGAGATGTTCCAGGAGTTGAAGTTAATATTTCAAGCAAATGCCCGGATTGAGAGATATGAAGTCTCCAATAAGTTCTATAGCTGCAAGATGGAGGAGAATAGTTCTTTCAGTGAGCATATACTCAAAATGTTTGGGTATCATAATCACTTGACTCAACTGGGAGTTAATCTTCCTGTTGATAGTGTCATTGACGGAGTTCTTCAATCACTGCCACCAAGCTACAAGAGCTTCGTGATGAACTATAATATGCAAGGGATGACTAAGACAATTCCCAAGCTCTTTGCAGTGCTAAAGGCTACGGAGGTAGAAATCAAAAAGGAGCATCAAGTGTTGATGGTCAATAAGACCGCCAGTTTTAAGAAAATGGGCAAAGGGAAGAAGAAGGGGAACTTCAAGAAGAACAGCAAACAAGTTGCTGCTCAGGAAAAGAAACCTAAGTCTGGACCTAAGCCTGAGACTGAGTTATTCTACTGCAAACAGACTGGTCACTAGAAGCGGAACTGCCCCAAGTATTTGGCGGATAAGAAGGATGGCAAGGTGAACAAAGGTATATGATATACATGTTATTGATGTGTACCTTACTAATGCTCGCAGTAGCACCTGGGTATTTGATACTGGTTCTGTTGCTAATATTTGCAACTCGAAACAGGGACCACGGATTAAGCGAACACTGGTTAAGGACAAGGTGACAATGCGTGTGGGAAATGGTTCCAAAGTTGATGTGATCGCCATCGGCACACTACCTCTACATCTACCTTCGGGATTAGTTTTAGACCTAAATAATTGTTATTTGGTGCCAGCGTTGAGCATGAACATTATATCTGGATCTTGTTTAATGCGAGACGGTTATTCATTTAAATCTGAGAATAATGGTTGTTCTATTTATATGAGTAATACCTTTTATGGTCATGCACCCTCGAAGAGTGGTCTATTTTTAATGAATCTCGATAGTAGTGATACACATATTCATAATGTTGAAGCCAAAAGATGCAGAGTTGATAATGATAGTGCAACTTATTTGTGGCACTGCCGTTTAGGTCATATTGGTATAAAGCGCATGAAGAAACTCCATACTGATGGACTTTTGGAATCACTTGATTATGAATCACTTGGTACTTACGAACCATGCCTCATGGGCAAGATGACTAAAATGCCATTCTCCGGAACTATGGAGCGAGCAACTGATTTGTTGGAGATCATACATACTGATATATCTGGTCCAATGAATGTTGAGGCTCGCGGCGGGTATTGTTATTTTCTCACCTTCACAGATGATTTAAGCAGATATGGGTATATCTACTTAATGAAACATAAGTCTGAAACATTTGAAAAGTTCAATGAATTTCAGAGTGAAGTTGAAAATCATCGTAACAAGAAAATAAAGTTTCTACAATCTGATCGTGGAGGAGAATATTTGAGTTACGAGTTTGGTCTACATTTGAAACAATGCGGAATAGTTTCACAACTCACGCCACCCGGAACACCACAGCGTAATGGTGTGTCCGAACGTCCTAATCGTACTTTACTAGATATGGTGCGATCTATGATGTCTCTTACTGATTTACCGCTATCATTTTGGGGTTATGCTTTAGAGACAGCCGCATTCATGTTAAATAGGGCACCATCAAAAATCCGTTGAGACGACACCTTATGAACTATGGTTTGGCAAGAAACCAAAGTTGTCGTTTCTTAAAGTTTGGGGATGCGATGCTTATGTGAAAAAGCTTCAACCTGATAAGCTCGAACCCAAATCGGAGAAATGTGTCTTCATAGGATACCCATAGGAAACTGTTGGGTACACCTTCTATCACAGATCCGAGGGCAAGACATTCATTGCTAAGAATGGATCCTTTCTAGAGAAGGAGTTTCTCATGAAAGAAGTGAGTGGGAGGAAAGTAGAACTTGATGAGGTAACTGTACCTGCTGCCTTATTGGAAAGTAGTTCATCACAGAAACCGGTTCGTGTGACATCTACACCAATCAGTGAGGAAGTTAATGATGATGATCATGAAACTTCAGATCAAGTTGTTACTGAACCTCGTAGGTCAACCAGAGTAAGATCCGCACCAGAGTGGTACGGTAATCCTATTCTGGAGGTTATGTTGCTAGACCATGACGAACATACGAACTATGAAGAAGCGATGGTGAGCCCAGATTCCGCAAAATGGCTTGAAGCCATGAAATCTGAGATGGGATCCATGTATGAGAACAAAGTGTGGACTTTGGTTGACTTGCCCGATGATCGGCAAGCCATCGGAAATAAATGGATCTTCAAGAAGAAGACTGACGCTGATGGTAATGTTACTGTCTATAAAGCTCGACTTGTTGCAAAAGGTTTTCGACAAGTTCAAGGGATTGACTACGATGAGACCTTCTCACCCGTAGCGATGCTTAAGCCTGTCCGAATCATGTTAGCAATTGCCGCATTTTACGATTATAAAATTTGGCAAATGGATGTCAAAACTGCATTCCTGAATGGATTTCTGAAGAAGAGTTGTATATGATGCAACCGGAAGGTTTTGTCGATCCAAAGGGAGCTAACAAAGTGTGCAAGCTCCAGCGACCCATTTATGGACTGGTGCAAGCCTCTCGGAGTTGGAATAAACGTTTTGATAGTGTGATCAAAGCATATGGTTTTATACAGACTTTTGGAGAAGCCTGTATTTACAAGAAAGTGAGTGGGAGCTCTATAGCATTTCTGATATTATATGTGGATGACATATTGTTGATTGGAAATGATATAGAATTTTTGGATAGCATAAAAGGATATTTTAATAAGAGTTTTTCAATGAAAGACCTCGGTGAAGCTGCTTATATATTGGGCATCAAGATCTATAGAGATAGATCGAGACGCTTAATTGGACTTTCACAAAGCACATACCTTGACAAAGTTTTGAAGAAGTTCAAAATGCATCAACCAAAGAAAGGGTTCTTGCCTGTGTTACAAGGTGTGAAGTTGAGCAAGACTCAATGCCCGAGCACTTCAGAAGATAGAGAGAAAATGAAAGATGTTCCCTATGCTTCAACAATAGGCTCTATCATGTATGCAATGCTGTGTACCAGACCTGATGTGTGCCTTGCTATTAGTTTAGCAGGGAGGTACCAAAGTAGTCCAGGAGTGGATCACTGGACAGCGGTCAAGAACATCCTGAAATACCTAAAAAGTACGAAGGATATGTTTCTCGTTTATGGAGGTGACAAAGAGCTCGTCGTAAATGGTTACGTCGATGCAAGCTTTGACACTGATCCGAACGATTCTAAATCGCAAACTGGATACGTGTTTTTAATAAACGGTGGAGCTGTCAGTTGGTCCAGTTCTAAACAAAGCGTCGTAGCGGGATCTAAATGTGAAGCAGAGTACATAGCCGCTTCGGAAGCAGCAAATGAAGGAGTCTGGATGAAGGAGTTCATATCCGATCTAGGTGTCATACCTAGTGCATCGGGTCCAATGAAAATCTTTTGTGACAATACTGGTGTAATTGCTTTGGCAAAGGAATCTAGATTTCACAAGAGAACCAAGCACATCAAGAGACGCTTCAACTCCATCCGGTATCAAGTCCAGGTGGGAGACATAGAGATTTGCAAGATACATACGGATCTGAATGTTGCAGACCCGTTGACTAAGCCTATTCCACGAGTAAAACATGATCAACACCAAGGCTCCATGTGTGTTAGAATCATTACTATGTAATCTAGATTATTGACTCTAGTGCAAGTGGGAGACTGAAGGGAATATGCCCTAGAGGCAATAATAAAGTTATTATTTATTTCCTTATATCATGATAAATGTTTATTATTCATGCTAGAATTGTATTAACCGGAAACAAGATACATGTGTGAATACATAGACAAACAGAGTGTCACTAGTATGCCTCTACTTGACTAGCTCGTTGATTAAAGATGGTTATGTTTCCTAGCCATAGACAAAGAGTTGTCATTTGATTAACGGGATCACATCATTAGGAGAATAATGTGATTGACTTGACCCATTCCGTTAGCTTAGCACTTGATCGTTTAGTTTGTTGCTATTGCTTTCTTCATGACTTATACATGTTCCTACGACTATGAGATTATGCAACTCCCGTTTACCGGAGGAACACTTTGTGTGCTACCAAACGTCACAACGTAACTGGGTGATTATAAAGGTGCTCTACAGGTGTCTCCGAAGGTACTTGTTGGGTTGGCATATTTCGAGATTAGGATTTGTTACTCCGATTGTCGGAGAGGTATCTCTGGGCCCACTCGGTAATATACATCACTTAAGCCTTGCAAGCATTGCAACTAATAATTTAGTTGCGGGATGATGTGTTACAGAATGAGTAAAGAGACTTGCCGGTAACGAGATTGAACTAGGTATTGAGATACCGACGATCGAATCTCAGGCATGTAACATACCGATGACAAAAGGAACAACGTATGTTGTTATGCGGTTTGACCGATAAAGATCTTCGTAGAATATGTAGGAGCCAATATGAGCATTCAGGTTCCGCTATTGGTTATTGACCGGAGATGTGTCTCGGTCATGTCTGCATAGTTCTCGAACCCGTAGGGTCCGCACGCTTAAAGTTCGATAACACTTATATTATGAGTTTATGGTTTTTGATGTACCGAAGGTAGTTCGGAGTCCCGGATGTGATCATGGACATGATGAGGAGTCTCGAAATGTTCGAGACATAAAGGTCGATATGTTGGACGACTATATTTGGATACCGGAATGGTTCCGGGTGAGATCGGGCTAATACCGGAGCACCGGGAGGTTATCGGGACCTCCCGGGAGGTATATGGGCCTTAATGGGCTTTAGTAGAAAGGAGGGGAAAGGAGAAAGGGAGGGGGCGCCCCCCAAGCCCAATCCGAATTGGGAGGGGCGGCGGCCCCCCTTTCCTTCCCCCCTCCTTCCTCTTCCTTCCCTCTCCCTCTCCAAATAGGAAAAGGAGGAGTCCTACTCCCATCGGGCGCGCCTCCTCCCCTTGGCCGGCCCTCTCCTCCCCTCCTTTATATATGGAGGAGAGGGGCACCCCATAGACACACCAATTGATCTCTTGAATCTTTTAGCAGTGTGCGGTGCCCCTCTCCACCATAGTCCACCACGATATTATTGTAGGGGTGCTTAGGCGAAGCCCTGCGACGGTAGAACATCAATATCGTCACCACGCCGTCGTGCTGACGGAACACTCCCTCAAAGCTCGGCTGGATCGGAGTTCGAGGGACATCATCGAGTTGAACGTGTGCAGAACTCGGAGGTACCATGCGTTCGGTACTTGATCGATCGGATCGTGAAGACGTACGACTACATCAACCGTGTTGTGCTAACGCATCCGCTTTCGGTCTATGAGGGTACGTGGACACACTTTCCCCTCTCGTTGCTATGCATCACCATGATCTTGCATGTGCATAGGAATTTTTTTGAAATTACTACGTTCCCCAACAAATATGACCTAAACGGCAGTGCCATAAATAAGTTGCACTATCATTATCAACTCTGGATCTTTTGGCTTCAATACTATGAACATGTGTATCACTACTATCAAGATTTAGTAAAAATAGACCACTCATCAAGGGTGCATGACCATAAAAGATATTACTCATATAAATAGAACAACCATTATTCTTGGATTTAAATGAATAACCATATCACATTAAACAATATCCAGATATAATGTTCATGCTCAACGCTGGCACCAAATAACAATTATTTAGGTCTAAAACTAATCCGAAGGTAGATGTAGAGGTAGCGTGCAGATGGCGATCATATCGACTTTGGAACCATTTCCCACGCTCATCGTCACCTCGTCCTTAGCCAATCTCCGCTTAATTCGTAGCTCCTATTTCGAGTTGCAAATGTTAGCAACTGAACCAGTATCAAATACCCAGGCACTACTGCAAGCATTAGTAAGGTACACATCAATAACATGTATATCAAATATACCTTTCACTTTGCCATCCTTCTTCTCCGCCAAATACTTGGGGTAGTTCCGCTTCCAGGGAGAGTATCGTCTACGTACCCTCGTAGACCGTAAGCGGAAGCGTTATGACAACGTGGTTGATGTAGTCGTACGTCTTCATGATCGAACGATCTAGTACCGAAGATATGGCACCTCCGCGATCTGCACACATTCGGCTCGGTGACGTCCCACGAACTCACGATCCAGTAGAGCTTCGAGGGAGAGCTTCGTCAGCATGACAGCGTGATGATGGTGATGATGTTGCTATCGGAATAGGGCTTCGCCTAAGCACCACTAAGATATTACCGAGGTGGATTATGGTGGAGGGGGGCACCGCACACGGCTAAAGATCAATGATCAACTTCTGTGTCCATGGGGTGCCCACTCCCCGTATATAAAGGAGTGGAGGAGGGGGAGGGGCCCGGCCTCTCTAGGCACGCCCCAAGGGATTCCTACTCCCACCAGGAGTAGGATTCCCCCCTTCCCTTTGTTGGTTCTAGGAGAGAAGGAAGGACGAGGAAGAATGAAGGAAAGGGGGGCCGGCCCCCTCCCAATTCGGATTGGGCTCGGGGGGGCGCCCCCTCCTTTGCTTCTTTTCCCTATCTTCCACTAAGGCCCAATAAGGCTCATATACCTCCCGGGGGGTTCCGGTAACCTCCGGGTGCTCCCGTATACTCCCGTTTTCACCCGGAACCATTCCGATGTCCAAACATAGGCTTCTAATATATCGATCTTTACATCTCAACCATTTCGAGACTCCTCATCATGTCCGTGATCAAATCCGGGACTCCGAACTACCTTTGGTACATCAAAACACATAAACTCGTAATACCGATCATCACCGAACGTTAAGCGTGCGGACCCTACGGGTTCGAGAACTATGTAGACATGACCAAGACATGTATCCGGTCAATAACCAATAGCGGAACCTGGATGCTCATATTGGTTCCTACATATTCTACGAAGATCTTTATCGGTCAAACCGCATAACAACATGCGTTGTTCCCTTTGTCATCGGTATGTTCCTTGCGTGAGATTCGATCGTCGGGCATATTTCCTTCAACGCCTCCATGCTTTCATTTTTGAACCGGGGAGGAACCGATTCATCTTCTTCTTCTTCGGAGGTCCAGCTATAGTGCCCCTCATCCCCATAGGACTTGGGGTTTGCGATAAGATCAGCAACATAGCTCTCTCCTTCGGAGTCTTGGGAAGACATATTTTCATATCAACGCAGAAAACAACAAGAAAAGAGAATAGAGGATTTCTCCGCGATACGGTGATCAACAGGTTCGGGAAGCCTATATAGATTTTTTTATCTTGGAGGAGAACCATATGGGAGAAGAACGGAGTATGTGAGGTGTCCTAGGTGGGCACAACCAGGGGACGCTTGTAGCGACCTGACCCGAATGGATCACGTCTACTGTGCTACGGTGTCATCCCTGGATCAGTAATGCTGACACCACACAGTACATCGAGGTTTTATAGCAGAGTTGCAATCACACACTTATTACATCGATGGCTCAAAAGAACTTATTACAATAAATATGGCAGAAGGCCATATAATATCAATAACAGCGGAAGACTTGGAAGATAAATGGGTCCATCAACTCCAGCGGCATCACTGAGTATAGAACCACGACCTAAACGCACCTCAATCGTCGTCTGAAAAGTCTGCAACATTAACGTTGCAGCCCGAAAACGGGTCAGCACATGGAATATGCTGGCAAAGTAACACATAGAGAGTAATGGAATGAAACAGCTATACTACATGCATATATGGCTGGTGGAAAGCTCTATGGTTACAGTTTTGCGTAAAGCCAGTTTTTCACTACTGCAAAGGAATAAATTTTATTTACTATCATGGTGGTTGTGAAACATTGAGAATGGTTGACAGCATTCTCAATCCCAATTAAAAGTAATTAAAACCCAATAACATTAATTAGAAGTAACATGTTGAGATTCACAATGATATTAAAGTACTAGATACTCAAGTTGTCCATAACCGGGGACACGGCTAATCATGATTAGTTTGTTACTCTGCAGAGGTTTGCGCACTTTTCCCCACATGACTCGATCGCCTCCGTTTGTTTTCTCGCACTACATGGTGTTTGAGAAACGGATGACCGAGACATAGTCTTTCAGAAGCGCTAGCACCTTACATGTGGGGTAGACCGGTACACCTACATCCCCTACATCTGCTAGTCCACCCCGTAAGAGTTCGCACAACTTACTCAACTATGCCAGAGCCCATAATGGCATGTGGCTGCACACGGAAGTTTCTAGCATGAAAGATCTTATGATCCCTTTGAGCCTGGGTGGCGGTCCAAAAAAAACAGGCAAGTCCTGATAGACATCAGGTGCCTCAATCCACCCAGATGTGTGTTTAAGTTGCCACCTTAGATAAACCATTAAAATTATCAATCTCACATCTGTCATGGATATCACTCACCCAATCCACGTCTACTAGCATAGCATGGCATAATAAGTAAACGTAGAAGTAACTCCCAAAGGTTTCATAATAATACAGGTAATAGGTACTACCTCATCTACTTCCCATCCCACAATTTAATTAGATCCTAATCATGCAATGTGTGAGGATTGATCTAATGCAATAAAACATGGGTTGTAGAAAAGGTATGATCAAAGTGTTACTTGCCTTGCTGATGATCCACGAGTCCTAGGGTTTCGAAGTAACAAGCGGCGCAATCCGGGTAATCTATCGCGGACAAACAACAAGCATACAATAAGTACTCATCTAATGCACAGGTAAAACTCGAACAAGAGATCGAACCAGGTAGTTCAACTTAAGAACTCCGGTTGCAAAGAAAGAACGAACCGAACAAAGAAACGGAAAACAAACGGCGGAAGAAAACAACTCGGTTCTAGCAAGTTGAAACTAGGTCAAAATTTTACTGTAACAAAAGCTTGTTCAAGTTGATTAGACGGAACGGCGGTTTCGAGACGAAACTCCAGGCGCTTGAATCACCTGATTCCGTTAAACGAGCGAAAAGATAGACTAGGAAGAAGATCGGATCTGAGATCGCGATCGCGGAATAAATCCGACGAAAAGAAAAAGAAGAACGGTTAAACGAACGGACGTCGTTAACCTAGAAGAATCCGGTGATCACGTTCATTAGGACGGACGGTCCGGCGAACGGTCCAAAGGCAACTAAATCGGAGAAGAAAACGAATCCGATCTAGGGTTTTGGAGAAGAAAAACCGATCGAAAAACTGATCTAGAAAACCGGAACGGTTTAGAGAAGAAAAGAATCGGAACGATTAGAAGAAAACGATCCGAGAAAAAGAATAGATGTAGCGCGGGGAAACCTTGGCGAGGTCTCCGGTGAGGGGCTCCGGCGGCGTCGGCGTAGGGCGGCGGCGTGGGCAAGGTGCGGCGGCGGCGCGGGTGTGGGGTGGCGGCGGCAAGGTGTGGCGGCGGCGCGGGTGTGGGGTGGCGGCGCGGGTGAGGCGGCGGCGCGGGTGTGGGGTGGCGGCGCGGGTGAGGCGGCGCGGCGGCGGTGACGCAGGGCGCGGTGTGATGCGGCGCGGCGGCGGTGACGCAGGGCGCGGTGTGGAGGAGAGCTTTGATTTGATGTGTTTAGAGGGGGGGGTGCTTGGGTATTTATATTGGGGAGGGGAGAGGTTTACTTGGGGTAGAGGACAAGGAATTAGAATAGAAGTAGGAAAGATCTAGAAAATAAACGGAGTAGGACTAAAGAAAACGAAATAAGGAAAAGGGGACAAGGGGGCGCCCTAGAATCCTAAAAGGATTCGGTCCTAGCAAGAGGCGGCGGCGGCCGACCGGCTCCTGGCTCGGCGCCTGGCGCCTGGGAGCGCGGCGGTAGGTGGCTTGGCTTGGGCCTTTGGCCCAAGGTGCTGCTCAACTTTTTTTTAAATAGTTTCCTCGCGCAGAAAAAAACAAAAAGGGATCTAACCGAACTCCGAAAAATCTAAAGTAAATTTCCCCTACTCCTAAAAATGAGCCGAACAAAATGAACTTTTCTCCGGACCTAAAATGCAATTTTTGAAAACGCGCATTTTTCCCTATCCAAATAAAATGCAAATAAAACTCCGGCAACAAAATTGATCTATTTATTAAATCTTCATTTTCCTAAATTTGGGAAAGTCATATTATTCCCTCTCTCATATTTTGACACCGGAAAATTTATTGAAGATAAAATAAATAAATCAAATGATCCTATTTTTCAAAATTCGAGAAAACTCTCAAATATGAAAATAACGAAATCTCCAACTCTCTCCGAGGGTCCTTGAGTTGCGTGAAATTTCTAGGATCAACCAAAATGCAAGAAAATATGATATGCATATGATCTAGTGTATAACATTCCAAATTGAAAATTTGGGATGTTACAAACCTACCCCCCTTAAGATGAATCTCGCCCTCGAGATTCGGGTTGGCTAGAAAATAGGTGAGGGTGGTCCTTGAGCAAATCTTCCTCTCTCTCCCAGGCGGCTTCATCCTCTGAGTGGTGGTTCCACTGAACTTTGCAAAACTTGATAACCTTGCTGCGAGTAACTCTATTGGCAACATCGAGAATCTTGACTGGCTTCTCCTCATATGTTAGGTCATCCTTCAACTGAATCGCTTCGAGTGGAACGGTATCTCTTAGCGGTACCTCCGCCATCTCGGCGTGACATTTCTTCTGCTGAGAAACATGGAATACATCATGAACTCCTGACAGTCCTTCTGGTAATTCCAACTTATACGCGACTTCTCCCATACGTTTCACGATCTTAAACGGTCCAACGAAACGCGGTGCTAACTTTCCCTTAACTCCAAAGCGCTTAACTCCTCGAAGTGGGGATACTCGAAGGTAAACTCTGTCTCCGGTTTCGTAAACTGTCTCCTTGCGTTTAGAATCTGCATAGCTCTTCTGCCTGGACTGGGCTACCTTGAGCCTATCGCGAATCAACTTAACCTTCCGTTCAGACTCCTTAATCAAATCTGGTCCAAAGAATTGACGGTCTCCAACTTCGTTACCGTTGTCATGGAACGAAACTGTTATCTGATACGATACTCCTCGGAACTCCATGCAAACAAATGATTCTAGTCATGTATATCTTTGCCAACTTAGCACTGGTGTAAGTGGTCTTAACTGGAATGAAATGTGCTACCTTCGTCAAACGATCAACTACTACCCATACCGAGTCATATCCGGCCTTTGTCCTGGGTAGCCCTGTGATAAAATCCATGCCTATCTTATCCCACTTCCATTCGGGTATCGGCAGTGGTTGTAACAATCCTGCTGGCTTTTGATGCTCTGCCTTTACTCTCTGGCATACGTCACAAACTGCTACATACGCGGCAATATCCTTCTTCATTCCGGTCCACCAGAATGTTTCCTTCAAATCCAAATACATCTTGGTATTCCCTGGGTGAATCGAATATGGTGAATCATGTGCCTCCTGCAAAATCAACTTCCTGATCTCCGGGTCATTGGGCACATAAACACGGTCCTCAAACCATAGGGTATCGTGCTCATCCTCACGAAATCCCTTTGCTTTTCCTTCGCTCAATTTCTCTTTTATAGCAGCAATCTCTTTGTCAGATTTTTGAGCTTCTCTGATCTTATCCATCAATGTTGATTGAATCTCCAATGCTGCTACATAGCCTCTCGGAACTATTTCCAAACATAGCTTACGAAGGTTTTCTGCTAACTCCTTGGGTATACTTCCCGTCATTATCGTATTGACATGGCTCTTACGGCTCAATGCGTCAGCTACTACATTAGCTTTTCCGGGATGATAATGCAATCATGTCATAATCCTTGATGAGCTCCAACCATCTCCTCTGTCGGAGGTTCAACTCCTTCTGAGTGAAAATGTACTTCAAACTCTTATGATCCGTGTACACCTCACAATGATTTCCAATGAGGAAATGTCTCCACGTCTTCAATGCATGCACTACGGCTGCTAACTCCAAATCATGCGTGGCATAATTCAACTCATGAGGCTTCAGTTGTCGTGATGCATACGAAACAACTCTCCCTTCCTGCATAAGCACTGCTCCAAGTCCTCGACGTGAAGCGTCGCAATACACCTCATAATCCTTGGTCTGATCTGGCAAAATCAATACCGGTGAGGTAACCAAACGTTTCTTCAACTCCTGGAAACTAGCCTCACACTCCTCAGTCCATTTGAACTTAGTATCCTTCTTCAACAACTCCGTCATAGGCTTCGCAATTTTTGAGAAATTCTCAATAAATCTCCGGTAGTATCCTGCGAGTCCAAGAAAACTCCGGATCTCTCCAACTGTTGTTGGTGCTTCCCATTCGGTTACGGTCTCAACCTTTGTGGGGTCAACTGCTATACCTTCTCCGGATATAACGTGTCCGAGGAATCCAACTTCCTTCAACCAAAACTCACATTTGCTGAATTTGGCATATAACTGATGTTCCCTTAATTTCTCCAAAACCAAACGCAAATGTTCCTTATGCTCCTCTTCATTCTTTGAATAAACTAGGATGTCATCAATGAACACTACGACGAACTTATCCAAAAACTCCATAAACACTTTGTTCATCAGGTTCATAAAATAGGCAGGTGCGTTAGTCAATCCAAATGACATAACGGTATACTCATACAGTCCATATCTTGTGGTGAATGCTGTCTTAGGTATGTCCTGCTCTCGAATCTTCAACTGATGGTACCCTGATCGCAAATCGATCTTGGAAAACACTTTAGCTCCTTGCAATCAATCAAACAGATCGTTGATCATTGGCAGTGGGTACTTATTCTTGATGGTTACTTCATTCAATCCCCGATAATCTACAACCATCCTTAATGATCCATCCTTCTTTTCCACTAGAAGTACGGGTGATCCCCAAAGTGAAGAACTTGGGCGAATGTAACCTTTATCCAATAACTCCTTAATCTGATTCTTAATTTCCACCAAATCCTTTGCTGGCATCCGGTACGGTCGCTTCGATATTGGGCCTGTACCTGGCAATAACTCAATCAAAAACTCAATGTCTCTATCCGGTGGCATGCCTGGTAATTCCTCAGGAAATACATCAGGAAAATCCTTTACCACTGGTACTTCCTCCTGCACAACTCTTGATAAGCAATTCACTTGTGTCCTGTTTGGCACATGCCGGGATACATACTTGATCCTTCTTCCTTCTGGTGTGGTAAGCAAAATTGTCTTACTGGCGCAATCGATGTTTCCTCCATACATCGACAGCCAATCCATACCAAGAATCACATCCAGACCTTGGGATTCCAGAATAATTAAATCCGTTGGGAATACATGCCTTCCTATACTCAATGGTACTTGAAAACATCTTTGTCTGGCCATGTATTCTGCTCCTGGCGAGCTTACTAGCATAGGTGTTTTAAGAATCCTAGTGGGCAGGCTATACTTTTCCACAAATCCCCTTGATATGTATGAATGCGATGCACCAGTATCAAAAAGAACGAGTGCAGTAAATGACTTAACCAAAACTTACCGATTACTGCATCGGGCTGATCTTCAATCTCCTCCACATAAACGTGGTTCACCTGTCCCCTATTGAAAGGGTTCGGCTTCTTCCCAGAGCTTCCATTGCCATTTCCATTCTGGCCTTCAGGACATTCATTGGCATAATGTCCGGTCTTCGAACACTTGAAACAGGTGACTTGACTCAGGTCTCTCTTGGTTGGGGTCGATGGGGTGGTCCGGTTCTGGCCGTTGCTTCCTCCATTCCCATTACCATTCTTGTGGCCATTATGGTTGTGCGGGCTACCTCCTCCATGGGTGTGCTGAAACTTAAATCCCGGTTTAGGGGTAAAATGGGGCTTCTGCTGGGCTCCAGAGTTATACTTCC
This sequence comes from Triticum urartu, assembly GCF_056163025.1. NCBI lineage: Eukaryota > Viridiplantae > Streptophyta > Magnoliopsida > Poales > Poaceae > Triticum > Triticum urartu. The sequence goes on along the minus strand of NC_141877.1, from coordinate 436,893,604 downwards.
CCTGTCCATACTTCCTCTTACGGTTCTCAATCTGCTGTTGCTTCCCTTCAATCATGATGGCACGATCTACCAACTCCTGGTAGTTGTTGAAACTTGCTACCATCAACTGCATGCTTAGTTCATCATTCAATCCTTCCAGAAACTTCTCCTGCTTGGCTGCATCCGTAGCAACGTCATCTGGGGCATAACGGGCTAGCTTACTAAACTCCTCCACATACTGGCCAATAGTCCTTCCTCCTTGGCGTAAGTTGCGAAACTCACGCTTCTTTATGGCCATAGCTCCTGCTGAAACATGGGCAGTGCGGAAAGCTTGCTGAAACTGATCCCATGTGACAGTGTCAACTGGGTAAGTGGCTGTGAAATTCTCCCACCATGCTGCCGCGGGTCCGTCAAGCTGGTGTGCGGCAAACTTCACTTTCTCACCATCCGTGCATCCTGCAGTGGTCAACTCCCTTCCTATCTTCCGGAGCCAATCGTCTGCTACTATTGGCTCGGTGCTACTGGAAAACACCGGCGGATTCAGCCTAAGGAAACGGGCTAAGTGGTCAACAGGTGGTGGTGGTGGGTTGTTGTTGTTGTTCTGCTGATTCTGAACTAACATCTGCATCAATTGATTCTGCTGCTGGATCAACTGAGTGAGCTCCGGTGGAAATCCATTGTCACGTCTCGGAGGCATCTGAGGGTTTAGAAAAGACGAGAATTAAGAATAGAGGGGGTCTAAAGGGAAAACACTACCCATATGCACATGCGGCAAAAGCACACAATTCACTTCAATCAATCAAACAAGGGCTTACAAACGGTCTAACTATCGCAAAAGTGCTCGACTAAATGTTTACATGGGGGAATACTACTACTATCTGGTGGTCATCTAGAAATTTGAACCGGTGGAAGACTCCATGATATCTGCTCCAGCTTCGTCTTCAAAGTCGGGTTCACTTGGATCCGAATCGGTGTCGTCGATGATGATGTAGTTGTCCGGACATGTGACGTACTCGTCGTCCTCCTGGGATGCTAACTTGCTCTTGAGTTCTTCAATCTCCTGCTTAAGATCGCAATTGTGCCTTGCTAGAGCTACGATCTCGTCCATGTAGTCCTTGCGTGTAGACTTTAGTTCTCCTTCTAGCTCGATGATCCTTGCCTTCGCATTCTTCAACTCTATCATATCATTGCACATCTGGTTCTCGTGGCGTCGAATGTGCTGGTTTAACTCCTGGATGAAAGATGCAATGGATCTATCCTTCTTGGTGCTGACTAACTCCCATTGTTCATCACGGCGTCCGCAAATCTGGTAGATAGTGTCCTTGAGGTCTTCTTGATAAACTTCTCCAATGCGTCCTATGGTGATATGAGCTGCCATGCTCCTTCCTAGACTCCAGGTTGGTGCATTGAAAACACTATCTATGGGCTTCGTGATTGGCGCGAATGTTCTTCCCGGAACGTGAGTTTGAATCTTCCAGCACTCCTCTTCAGGCAGAGTGGCGTTGAAGGTTCCCGTGAAGCTTGGTAATCCAATGTTCAGGTACTTGGTGACTTCCTTCAGGTGAAATCCAAATGGTGTGCCTTCATCCGGTTGAGCGTACTTAATCTTCGCGTGCGTCATCCTAAAAGAGTAGAAAAGATGAGGAGTTAGAAAATGAGAAGAGAAGGGTGATCTATGGCTTTAACTTAGTGGTCGTGTCCTACAGTCAGCGTGTGCTCTGATACCATCTCTGTAGCGACCTGACCCGAATGGATCACGTCTACTGTGCTACGTGTCATCCCTGGATCAGTAATGCTGACACCACACAGTACATCGAGGTTTTATAGCAGAGTTGCAATCACACACTTATTACATCGATGGCTCAAAAGAACTTATTACAATAAATATGGCAGAAGGCCATATAATATCGATAACAGCGGAAGACTTGGAAGATAAATGGGTCCATCAACTCCAGCGGCATCACTGAGTATAGAACCACGACCTAAACGCACCTCAATCGTCGTCTGAAAAGTCTGCAACATTAACGTTGCAGCCCGAAAACGGGTCAGCACATGGAATATGCTGGCAAAGTAACACATAGAGAGTAATGGAATGAAACAGCTATACTACATGCATATATGGCTGGTGGAAAGCTCTATGGTTACAGTTTTGCGTAAAGCCAGTTTTTCCCTACTGCAAAGGAATAAATTTTATTTACTATCATGGTGGTTGTGAAACATTGAGAATGGTTGACAGCATTCTCAATCCCAATTAAGTTTCTAGCATGTGGCATGTGGCTGCACACGGAAGTTTCTAGCATGAAAGATCTTATGATCCCTTTGAGCCTGGGTGGCGGTCCAAAAAAAACAGGCAAGTCCTGATAGACATCAGGTGCCTCAATCCACCCAGATGTGTGTTTAAGTTGCCACCTTAGATAAACCATTAAAATTATCAATCTCACATCTGTCATGGATATCACTCACCCAATCCACGTCTACTAGCATAGCATGGCATAATAAGTAAACGTAGAAGTAACTCCCAAAGGTTTCATAATAATACAGGTAATAGGTACTACCTCATCTACTTCCCATCCCACAATTTAATTAGATCCTAATCATGCAATGTGTGAGGATTGATCTAATGCAATAAAACATGGGTTGTGGAAAAGGTATGATCAAAGTGTTACTTGCCTTGCTGATGATCTGCGAGTCCTAGGGTTTCGAAGTAACAAGCGGCGCAATCCGGGTAATCTATCGCGGACAAACAACAAGCATACAATAAGTACTCATCTAATGCACAGGTAAAACTCGAACAAGAGATCGAACCAGGTAGTTCAACTTAAGAACTCCGGTTGCAAAGAAAGAACGAACCGAACAAAGAAACGGAAAACAAACGGCGGAAGAAAACAACTCGGTTCTAGCAAGTTGAAACTAGGTCAAAATTTTAGTGTAACAAAAGCTTGTTCAAGTTGATTAGACGGAACGGCGGTTTCGAGATGAAACTCCAGGCGCTTGAATCACCTGATTCCGTTAAACGAGCGAAAAGATAGACTAGGAAGAAGATCGAATCTGAGATCGCGATCGCGGAATAAATCCGACGAAAAGAAAAAGAAGAACGGTTAAACGAACGGACGTCGTTAACCTAGAAGAATCCGGTGATCACGTTCGTTAGGACGAACGGTCCAAAGGCAACTAAATCGGAGAAGAAAACGAATCCGATCTAGGGTTTCGGAGAAGAAAAACCGATCGAAAAACTGATCTAGAAAACCGGAACGGTTTAGAGAAGAAAAGAATCGGAATGATTAGAAGAAAACGATCCGAGAAAAAGAATAGATGTAGCGCGGGGCAACCTTGGCGAGGTCTCCGGTGAGGGGCTCCGGCGGCGTCGGCGTAGGGCGGCGGCGTGGGCAAGGTGCGGCGGCGGCGCGGGTGTGGGGTGGCGGCGGCAAGGTGCGGCGGCGGCGCGGGTGTGGGGTGGCGGCGCGGGTGAGGCGGCGGCGCGGGTGTGGGGTGGCGGCGCGGGTGAGGCGGCGCGGCGGCGGTGACGCAGGGCGCGGTGTGATGCGGCGCGGCGGCGGTGACGCAGGGCGCGGTGTGGAGGAGAGCTTTGATTTGATGTGTTTAGAGGGGGGGTGCTTGGGTATTTATATTGGGGAGGGGAGGGGTTTACTTGGGGTAGAGGACAAGGAATTAGAATAGGAGTAGGAAAGATCTAGAAAATAAACGGAGTAGGACTAAAGAAAACGAAATAAGGAAAAGGGGACAAGGGGGCGCCCTAGAATCCTAAAAGGATTCGGTCCTAGCAAGAGGCGGCGGCGGCCGACCTGCTCCTGGCTTGGCGCCTGGCGCCTGGGAGCGCGGCGGTAGGTGGCTTGGCTTGGGCCTTTGGCCCAAGGCGCTGCTCAACTTTTTTTTTAAAATAGTTTCCTCGCGCAGAAAAAAAACAAAAAGGGATCTAAACGAACTCCGAAAAATATAAAGTAAATTTTCCCCGACTCCTAAAAATGAGCCGAACAAAATGAACTTTTCTCCGGACCTAAAATGCAATTTTTGAAAACGCGCATTTTTCCCTATCCAAATAAAATGCAAATAAAACTCCGGCAACAAAATTGATCTATTTATTAAATCTTCATTTTCCTAAATTTGGGAAAGTCATATTATTCCCTCTCTCATATTTTGACACCGGAAAATTTATTGAAGATAAAATAAATAAATCAAATGATCCTATTTTTCAAAATTCGAGAAAACTCTCAAATATGAAAATAACGAAATCTCCAACTCTCTCTGAGGGTCCTTGAGTTGCGTGAAATTTCTAGGATCAACCAAAATGCAAGAAAATATGATATGCATATGATCTAGTGTATAACATTCCAAATTGAAAATTTGGGATGTTACAACGCTTCCTGGGAGTTTCTTTATTTCCAAAATTCTAAAATATTCCAAAAACTGATAAAATATATTTTTGCGGATTTTTTGGAGTCCGTTTACTTTCTGGAGTGTTTCGGAAGGACTCTTTTATGTGTTCTTTCGGTGTCATGGTTTGGATAGTATTACTTTCAACATTAATAGGCGTACCTGAGATATAATGCTTTATTTGTTGCCCATTGACAACCTTCGTGTTAGTACCTTCGGAGTTATTTATTTTGATGTCTCCAGACCGGTAAACCTCCTCGAGGACATATGGGCCTTCCCATTTTGAGAGGAGCTTTCCTGCAAAAAAACTAAAATGGGAGTTGTACAAAAGAACATATTCTCCGACTTTAAACTCATGCTTTTGGATTCTTTTGTCATGCCATCTTTTAACTTTTTCTTTGAATAACTGTGCACTTTCATAAGCTTGGGTCTCCACTCATCTAAAGAGCTAATACCAAATAACCTCTTTTCACCAGCAAGATTGAAATCATAATTGAGTTCTTTAACTGCCCAATATGCTTTATATTCTAACTCAAGAGGCAAATGACAAGCTTTTCCATAAACCATTTTATATGGAGACATGCCCATAGGATTTTTATAACTTGTTCTGTAAGCCCAAAGTGCATCATCTAATTTCTTAGACCAATTCTTCCTGGACCTATTGACAGTCTTTTGCAATATTAATTTTATTTTCTCTATTGCTAAGTTCAACTTGACCACTAGACTGAGGATGATAAGGTGATGCAATTCTATGGTTAACATCATACTTGGCAAGCATTTTACGGAAAGCACCATGAATAAAGTGTGAACCACCATCAGTCATTAAATACCTAGGGACTCCAAACCTTGGGAAAATAACTTCCTTAAGCATTTTAATAGAGGTGTTGTGATCAACACTACTAGTTGGAATGGCTTCTACCCATTTAGTAACATAATCAACAACCAACCAAAATATGTGTATACCCATTAGAGGAAGGAAAAGGTCCCATGTAATCAAATCTCCAAACATCAAATGGTTCAACAGCAGGTGAATAATTCATAGGCATTTCTTGACGCTTACTGATATTACCTATTCTTTGACATTCATCACAAGAAGAGACAAACTTACGGGCATCCTTGAAGAGAGTAGGCCAATAAAATCCAGATTGCAATACCTTATGAGCAGTTCTATCTCCAGCATGATGCCCTCCATAAGCTTCGGAGTGACATTTCTGTAGGATTTGTCCCTGTTCATGCTCAGGTACACGACGTCTAATAATACAATCTACCCATTCTTTATAAAGATGTGGGTCATCCCAAAAGTAATGTCTTAAATCATAGAAGAATTTTTTCTTTTGTTGATATGTAAAGCTAGGTGGTAAATATTTAGCAACAATATAATTAGCATAGTCAGCATACCAAGGAGTACTATTAGCAACATTTATTGCAGCTAACTGTTCATTAGGGAAGCTATCATCAATAGGTAGTGGGTCATCAAGCACATTTTCAAGCCTAGACATGTTATCAACTACTGGGTTCTCAACTCGTTTTCTATCAATGATGTACAAATCAAATTCCTATAACAAGAGAACCCAATGAATAAGTCTAGGTTTGGCATCTTTCTTTTCCATAAGATATTTAATAGCAGCATGGTCTATGTGAACAATTACTTTGGAATCAACAATATAAGGTCTAAATTTATCACAATCAAACACCACTGCTAAGAATTCTTTTTCAGTAGTAGCATAATTTATTTGAGCACTGTCTAGAGTCTTACTAGCATAATGAATAACATTAAGTTTCTTATCAACTCTTTGTCCTAGAACAGCATAATCACTAGCATTACACATAATTTCAAAAGGCAAGTTCCAATCAGGTGGTTGAACAATAGGTGCATATATTAAGGCTTTCTTGAGTGTTTCAAAGGCTTCAAGATAATCATCATCAAAAACAAAAGGAATATCCTTTTGCAAAAGATTAGTAAGAGGCATAGAAATTTTAGAAAAGTCTTTGATAAATATCCTATAGAAACCAGCATGACCTAGGAAACTACGAATATGTTGGTATCCTTAGGACATGGCATTTTCTCAATGGCATCAACCTTAGCTTGGTCTACTTCAATACCTCTTTCAGAAATTTTATGACCCAAGACAATGCCTTCATTAACCATAAAGTGGCACTTCTCCCAATTCAAGACAAGATTTTTTTTGTTCACATCTCTGCAAAACTCGCTCAAGATTGCTTAAACAATCATCAAAAGACTTCCCATAAACAGAAAAGTCATCCATGAAAACGTCAACAATCTTTTCACAAAAATCAGATAATATAGCAGTCATACATCTTTGAAAGCTAGCAGGTGCATTACATAAACCAAAAGACATACGTCTATAAGCATAAGTTTCAAATGGACAGGTAAAATTAGTCTTTTCTTGATCAGGTTGAGAAACATGTATTTTTGAAAAGCCAGAATATCCATCAAGGAAGCAAAAGTGTGTGTGCTTTGATAATCTTTCAGGAATTTGATCAATAAAATGCAAAGGGTAATGATCTGTTCTAGTTGCTTTGTTTAATTTTCTATAATCAATTATCATTCTATAGCCTGTAACAATTCTTTGTGGAATAAGCTCATTCTTATCATTAGGAACAACAATTATACCTCATTTCTTAGGGACACAAAGAACATGACTTACCCATCTACTATCAGCTATGGGATAGATTATACCTGCTTCCAGAAGCTTTAATATTTCCGTTCTTACCACTTCTTTCATCTTCGGATTTAATCGACGTTGGTGATCAACAACGGGTTTAGCATCAGGTTCCATATTAATTTTGTGCTGACATAGAGTGGGACTAATGCCCTTTAAATCATCAAGAGTATATCCAATAGCAGCTTGGTGCTTCCTTAGAACTTTCAATAATCTTTCTTCTTCATGTTCTGAAAGGTTAGCACTAATAATAATAGGATATATTTTCTTTTCATCAAGATAAGCATATTTCAAAGTGTCTGGCAATTGTTTCAATTCAAACATAGGATCACCTTTAGGTGGAGGCGGACCTCCAAGAGTTTCAATAGGCAAATTGTGTCTAAGTAGAGGACGTTGTTCAAAGAAAATTTTATCTATTTCATTTCTTTCATGCATATGTAAATCATTTTCATGGTCTAGCAAATATTGTTCTAAAGGATCAGTAGGTGGAACAGCAATAGAAGCAAGACCAATTAATTCATCCTTACTAGGCAATTCTTTTTCACGATGATTTCTACTAAACTTGGAAAAATTAAACTCATGAGACTCATCACCAAAGCTAACACCAACAGTTTGTTTCTTGCAATCTATCTTAGCATTAACTGTGTTCAAGAAAGGTCTACCAAAGATAATGGGACAAAAGTCATCTTGTGGGGAACCAAGAACAAGAAAATCAGTCGGGTATTTAATTTTCTCACACAAGACTTCAACATCTATAATAATCCCAATTGGTGATATGGTGTCTCTATTGGCAAGTTTAATAGTAACATCTATTTCTTCTATCTCAACAGGTGATATGTCTTCCATAATTCTTTCATAATTTCTTCATATAAAGTGTAAGGAATAGCACTCACACTAGCACCCATGTCACATAAACCATGATAACAGTGATCTCCTATTTTAACTGAAATAATAGGCATGCCAACCATAGGTCTATGTTTATCTCTTTTGTCAGGTTTAGCAATTCTAGAAGCTTCTTCACAGAAGTAAATAACATGCACATACATATCTTCTTCTAAGAGATCTTTAACCATAGCAATACTAGGTTCAACTTTAATTTGTTCATCAGGTTTAGGTGTTCTAATATAACTTTTGTTAACCACAGCTGAAATTTTAGCATGTTCCTTTATCCTAACAGGAAAAGGTGGTTTCTTAATATAAGCAGAGGGGACAACTGGATCAACATTATAAAGTATAATTTCTTCTTTAACTAGCACTGGTTTTTTAATTTCTTCTTTAATAGGTGGGTGATATTTAAACCACTTCTCCTTAGGGATTTCAACATGAGTAACAAATGATTCACAAAAGGAGGCAACTATCTTAGAGTCAAGTCCATATTTAGTGCTAAACTTTTCAAAAGCATCGGTATCCATAAAAGATTTAACACAATCATATTTAATTTTAATACCTGACTCTTTACCTTCGTCGAGTTCTCAATCTTCAGAGTTGCGTTTAATTCTTTCCAAAAGATCCCACTGGAATTCAATAGTCTTTTTCATAAATGAACCAACACAGGAAGTATTAAGCATGGTTTGATCATTACGAGAAATCCGAGCATAAAAATTTTGAATAATGATTTCTATTGAGAGCTCATGATTGGGGCATGAATATTGTTGGGGAACGCAGTATTCAAAAAATTTCCTACAATCACACAAGATCTATCTAGGGATGCATATCAATGAGAGGGGAGATTGTGTCCACGTACCCTCGTAGACCGAAAGCGGAAGCATTAAGTAACGCGGTTGATGTAGTCGGACGTCTTCGCGATCCAACCGATCAAGTACCAAACGCACAGCACCTCCGTGATCTACACATGTTCAACTCAATGACGTCCCTAAAACTCTAGATCCAGCAGAGGCCGAGCGAGAGTTTCGTCGGCACGACGACGTGTTGACGGTGATGATGAAGTTACCGACGCAGGGCTTCGCCTAAGCATTACGATAATATGATCGAGGTGGAAATCTATGGAGGGGGGCACCGCACACGGCTAAGATCAACTTGTGTGTCTATGGGGTGCCCCCTCTCCCGTATATAAAGTAGTGGAGGAGGGGGCCGGCCGGCCTCCTATGGCGCGCCCCAAGGGGGGATTCCTACTCCTACTAGGAGTAGGTTTCCCCCTTTCCTAGTCCAACTAGGAGGGGGAAGGAAGGCAAGAGGGAGAGAAAGGAAAGGGGGTCGACCCCCCTCCCAATTCGGATTTGGCTTGGGGGGCGCGCCCCACCTCTTGGCCACTTCCTCCTCTCTTCCATTAAAGCCCATGTAGGCCCATTAAGCCCCCCCCGGGGGGGGGGGGGGCGGTCCGGTAACCTCCCGGTACTCCGGAAAATGCCCGAACTAATCCGAAACCTTTCCGGTATCCAAACATAACCTTCCAACATATCAATCTTCATGTCTCGACCATTTCGAGACTCCTCGTCATATCCTTGATCACATCTGGGACTCCGAACAACCTTCAGTACATCAAATCACATAAACTCATAATACCGATCGTCATTAAATGTTAAGCGTGTGGACCCTACGTGTTTGAGAACTAGGTAGACATGACCGAGACTCATCTCCGGTCAATAACCAATAGCGGAACCTGGATGCTCATATTGGTTCCTACATATTCTATGAAGATATTTATCGGTCAAACCGCATAACAACATACGTTGTTCCCTTTGTCGTCGGTATGTTACTTGCCCGAGATCCGATCGTCGGTGTCATCGTACCTAATTCAATCTCATTACCGACAAGTCTCTTTACTTGTTCCATAATGCAACATCCCGCAACTAACTCATTAGTCACATTGCTTGCAAGGCTTACAGTGATGTGCATTACCGAGAGGGCCCACAGATACCTCTCCGACAAATGGAGTGACAAATCCTAATCTCGATCTATGCCAACTCAACAAACGCCATCGAAGACACCTATAGAGCATCTTTATAATCACCTAGTTACATTGTGACGTTTGATAGCACACTAAGTGTTCCTCCGGTATTCGGGAGTTGCATAATCTCATAGTCATAGGAACATGTATAAGTTATGAAGAAAGCAATAGCAATAAACTAAACGATCATAGTGCTAAGCTAACGGATGGGTCAAGTCAATCACATCATTCTCTAATGATGTGATCTCATTCATGAAATGACAACTCATGTCTATGGCTAGGAAACTTAACCATCTTTGATTAACGAGCTAGTCAAGTAGAGGCATACTAGTGACACTCTGTTAGTCTATGTATTCACACATGTACTAAGTTTCTGGTTAATACAATTCTAGCATGAATAATAAACATTTATCATGATATAAGGAAATATAAATAACAACTTTATTATTGCCTGTAGGGCATATTTCCTTCAGTCTCCCACTTGCACTAGAGTCAGTAATCTAGATTACATTGTAATGATTCTAACACCCATGGAGTCTTGGTGCTGATCATGTTTTTCCCATGAGAGAGGCTTAGTCAACGGGTCTGCAACATTCAGATCCGTATGTATCTTGCAAATCTCTATGTCTCTGTCCTTGACTTGATCGCGGATGGAATTGAAGCGTCTCTTGATGTCCTTGGTTCTCTTGTGAAATCTGGATTCCTTTACCAAGGCAATTACACCAGTATTGTACAAAAGATTTTCATTGGACTCAATGCACTAGGTATGACACCTAGTTAGGATATGAACTCCTTCATCCAGACTCCTTCATTTGCTGCTTCCGAAGCAGCTATGTATTCCGCTTCGCACGTAGATCCCATCACGGCGCTTTGCTTAGAACTACACCAACTGACAGCTCCACCATTCAATAAAAATATGTATCCGGTTTGTGACTTAGAGTCATCCAGGTCAGTGTCAAAGCTTGCATCGACGTAATCGTTTACGACGAGCTCTTTGTCACCTTCATAAATGAGAAACATATCCTTAGTCATTTTCAGGTATTTCAGGATATTCTTGACCGCTGTCCAGTGATCCACTCCTGGATTACTTTGGTACCTCCCTGCTAAACTAATAGCAAGTCACACATCAGGTCTGGTACACAGCATTGCATACATGATAGAACCTATGGACGAAGCATAGGGAATGACTTTCATTTTCTCTCCATCTTCTAAAGTTGTCGGGCATTAAGTCTGACTCAACTTCACACCTTGTAACACAGGCAAGAACCCTTTCTTTGGTTGATCCATTTTGAACTTCTTCAAAACTTTATCAAGGTATGTGCTTTGTTGAAGTCCAATTAAGCGTCTTGATCTATCTCTATAGATCTTGATGCCCAATACATAAGCAACTTCACCGAGGTCTTTCATTGAAAAATTCTTATTCAAGTATCCTATTATGCTATTTAGAAATTCAGTATCATTTCCAATCAACAATATGTCATCCACATATAATATGAGAAATGCTATAGAGCTCCCACTCACTTTCTTGTAAATACAGGCTTCTCCAAAAGTCTGTATAAAACCATATGCTTTGATAACACTATCAAAGCGTATATTCCAACTCCGAGATGCTTGCACCAGTCCATAAATGGATCGTTGGAGCTTACACACTTTGGTAGCACCTTTTGGATCGACAAAACCTTCTGGTTGCATCATATACAACTCTTCTTTAAGATATCCATTAAGGAATGTAGTTTTGACATCCATTTTCCAAATTTCATAATCATAAAATGCGGCAATTGCTAACATGATTCAGACGGACTTAAGCATCGCTACGGGTGAGAAGGTCTCATCATAGTCAACTCCTTGAACTTGTCGAAAACCTTTCGCAACAAGTCGAGCTTTGTAGACAGTAACATTACCGTCAGCGCCAGTCTTCTTCTTGAAGATCCGTTCATTCACTATGGCTTGCCGATCATCGGGCAAGTCAACCAAAGTCCACACTTTGTTCTCATACATGGATCCCATCTCAGATTTCATGGCCTCAAGCCATTCCGCGAAATCTGGGCTCATCATCGCTTCCTCATAGTTCGTAGGTTTGTCATGGTCAAGTAACATGACCTCCAGAATAGTATTACCATACCACTCTGGTGCGGATCTTACTCTGGTTGACCTACGAGGTTCGGTAGTAACTTGATCAGAAGTTTCATGATCATCATCATTAGCTTCCTCACTAATTGGTGTAGGAATCACTGGAACTAATTTCTGTGATGAACTACATTCCAATAAGGCAGAAGGTACAATTACCTCATCAAGTTCTACTTTCCTCCCACTCACTTCTTTCGAGAGAAACTCCTTCTCTAGAAAGGATCCATTCTTAGCAACGAATATCTTGCCTTCGTATCTGTGATAGAAGGTGTACCCAACAGTCTCCTTTGGGTATCCTATGAAGACACATTTCTACGATTTGGGTTCGAGCTTATCAGGTTGAAACTTTTTTACATAAGCATCGCAGTCCCAAACTTTAAGAAACGGCAACTTGGGTTTCTTGCCAAACCACATTTCATAAGGTGTTGTCTCAACGGATTTGGATGGTGCCCTATTTAACGTGAATGCAGTTGTCTCTAAAGCATAACCCAAAACGATAGCGGTAAATCAGTAAGAGACATCATATATCATACCATATCTAATAAAGTGCGGTTACGACGTTCGGACACACCATTACGCTGTGGTGTTCCAGGTGGCATGAGTTGCGAAACTATTCCGCATTGTTTCAAATGAAGACCAAACTCGTAACTCAAAATTCTCCTCCACGATCAGATTAGAAACTTTATTTTCTTGTTATGATGATTTTCCACTTCACTCTGAAATTCTTTGAACTTTTCAAATGTTTCAGACTTATGTTTCATCAAGTAGATATACCCATGTCTGCTCAAATCATCGGTGAAGGTCGGAAAATAACGATACCCACCATGAGCATCAACACTCATCGGACCGCATACATCAGCATGTATCATTTCCAATAAGTCTATTGCTCGTTCCATTGTTCCGGAGAACGGAGTCTTAGTCATCTTGCCCATGAGGCATGGTTCACAAGCATCAAGTGATTCCAAAAGCCCATCACCAGGAGTTTCTTCATGCGCTTTACACCAATATGACCTAAACCGTAGTGCCACAAATAAGTTGCACTATCATTGTTAAACTAATATTTTTCGGCTTCAATATTATGAAAATGTGTATCCCTGCTATCAAGATTTAGTAAAAATAGACCCCTCATCAAGGGTGCATGACCATAAAAGATATTACATCATATAAATAGAACAACCATTATTCTCTGATTTAAATGAATAACTGTCTCGCATCAAACAAGATCCAGATATAATTTCATGCTTAACGCTAGCACGAAATGACAATTATCTAGGTCTAAAACTAATCCCGAAGGTAGATGTAGAGGTAGCGTGCTGACGGCGATCACATCGACTTTGGAACCATTTCCCACGCGCATCGTCACCTCGTCCTTAGCCAATCTTCACTTAATTCGTAGCCCCTGTTTCGAGTTGCAAATATTAGCAACAGAACCAGTATCAAATACACAGGCGCTACTGCGAGCATTCGTAAGGAACACATCAATAACATGTATATCAAATATACCTTTCACTTTGCCATCCTTCTTATCCGCCAAATACTTGGGGCAGTTCCGCTTCCAGTGACTAGTCCCTTTGCAGTAGAAGCACTCAGTCTCAGGCTTAGGTCCAGACTTGGGCTTCTTCACTTGAGCAACAACTTGCTTGTCGTTCTTCTTGAAATTCCCCTTCTTCCCTTTGCCCTTCCTCTTGAAACTGGTGGTCTTGTTGACCATCAACACTTGATGCTCCTTCTTGATTTCCACCTCCGCAGGATTTAGCATTGCGAAGAGCTCGGGAATTGTCTTATACGTCCCATGCATATTATAGTTCATCACGAAGCTTTTGTAGCTTGGTGGCAATGATTTAAGAACTCTGTCAATGAAACTATCAATCGGAAGATTAACTCCCAACTGAGTCAAGTGATTGTGCTACCTAGACATTCTGAGTATGTGTTCACTAACAGAACTATTCTCCTCCATTTTGCAGCTATGGAACTTATTGGAGATTTCATATCTCTCAATCCGGGCATTTGCTTGAAGTATTAACTTCAACTCCTGGAACATCTCATATGCTCCATGACGTTCAAAACGTTGTTGAAGTCCCGGTTCTAAGCAATAAAGCATGGCACACTAAACTATTGATTAGTCATCAGCTTTGCTCTGCCAGGTGTTCATAACATCTGGAGTTGCTCCTGCAGCGGGTTTGGCACCTAGCGGTGCTTCCAGGACGTAATTCTTCTGTGCAGCAATGAGGATAATCCTCAAGTTATGGACCCAGTCTGTGTAGTTGCTACCATCATCTTTCAACTTATCTTTCTCTAGGAACGCATTAAAATTCAACGGAACAACAGCACGGGCCATTTATCTACAATAACATAGACATGCAAAAATACTATTAGTTACTAAGTTCATGATAAATTAAAGTTCAATTAATCATATTACTTAAGAACTCCCACTTAGATAGACATCCCTCTAATCATCTAAGTGATCGCGTGATCCATATCAACTAAACCATGTCCGATCATCACGTGAGATGGAGTAGTTTTCAATGGTGAACATCACTATGTTGATCATATCTACTATATGATTCACGCTCGACCTTTCGGTCCCAGTGTTCCCAGGCCATATCTGCATATGCTAGGCTCGTCAAGTTTAACCCGAGTATTCTGCTTATGCAAATCTGGCTTGAACCCGTTGTATGTGAACGTAGAGCTTATCACACCCGATCATCACCTGGTGTCTCGGCACGACAAACTGTAGCAACGGTGCATACTCAGGGAGAACAGTTATACCTTGAAATTTTGTGAGAGATCATCTTATAATGCTACCTCCGTACTAAGAAAAATAAGATGCATAAAGGATAAACATCACATGCAATCAATATAAGTGATATGATATGGCCATCATCATCTTGTGCCTTTGATCTCCATCTCCAAAGTACCGTCATGATCACCATTGTCACCGGCTTGACACCTTGATCTCCATCATAGCATCATTGTCGTCTCGCCAACTATTGCTTCTACGACTATCGCTACCGCTTAGTGATAAAGTAAAGCAATTACATGGCGATTGCATTTCATACAATAAAGTGACAACCATATGGCTCCTGCCAGTTTCCGATAACTTTGTTACAAGACATGATCATCTCATACAATAATTTATATAATCACGTCTTGACCATATCACATCACAACATGCCCTGCAAAAACAAGTTAGATGTCCTCTACTTTGTTGTTGCAAGCTTTACATGGCTGCTACGGGCTTAGCAAGAACCGTTCTTACCTACGCATCAAAAACCACAACACGGTATAGTGATTGCTTTTTGATCTTCAGAAAAAAAAACCTGTTCATTGAATCTGATTCAACTAAAGTTGAAGAAACTGACACCCGCCAGTCACCTGTGTGCAAAGCACGTCGGTAGAACCAGTCTCATGAATAAGGTCATGTAAGGTCAGTACGGGCCGCTTCATCCAACAATACCACCGAATCAAGAAACAACTAGTGACACCAAGCAATATGTATATACCCACGCCCACAACTCCTTTGTGTTCTACTTGTGCATATAACATCTATGCATAGACCTGGCTCGGATGCCACTGCTGGGGAACGCAGTATTTCAAAAAAATTCCTACGATCACACAAGATCTATCTAGGTATACATAGCAACGAGAGGGGAGAGTGTGTCCACGTACCCTCGTAGAACGAAAGCAGAAGCGTTAAGTAACGCGGTTGATGTAGTCGATCGTCTTTGTGATCCAATCGATCAAGTACCGAACGCACGACACCTCTATGATCTGCACATGTTCAGCTCGATGACGTCCCTCAAACTCGAGATCCAGCTGAGGCCGAGGGAGAGTTTTGTCAGCACGACAGCATGTTGACGATGATAATGAAGTTACTGATGCAAGGCTTTGCCTAAGCACTACGATAATATGATCGAGGTGGAAATCTGTGGAGGGGGGCACCGCACACGGCTAAAATCAACTTGTGTGTCTATGGGGTGCCCCCTCCCCCATATATAAAGTAGTGGAGGAGGGGGGCGGGCGGCCTCCTATGCCGCGCCCCAAGGGGGATTCCTACTCCTACTAGGAGTAGGTTTCCCCCTTTCCTAGTCCAACTAGGAGGGGGAAGGAAGGGAAGAGGGAGAGAAAGGAAAGGGGGGTCGGCCCCCCTCCCAATTCGGATTGGGCTTGGGGGGCACACCACACCTCTTGGCCACTTCCTCCTCTCTTCCACTAAAGCCCATGTAGGCCCATTAAGCCCCCGGGGGGTTCCGATAACCTCCCCGTACCCCGGAAAGTGCCCGAACTAATCCGAAACCTTTCCGGTGTCCAAACATAACCTTCCAATATATCAATATTCATGTCTTGACCATTTAGAGACTCCTTGTCATGTCTGTGATCACATCCGGGACTCTGAACAACCTTCGGTACATCAAATCACATAAACTCATAATACCGATCGTCATTGAACGTTAAGCGTGTGGACCCTACAGGTTCGAGAACTATGTAGACATGACCGAGACATGTATCCGATCAATAACCAATAGCGGAACCTAGATGCTCATATTGGTTCCTACATATTCTACGAAGATATTTATCGGTCAAACCGCATAACAACATACGTTTTTCCCTTTGTCATCGGTATGTTACTTGCCCGAGATTCGATCGTCGGTATCATCGTACCTAGTTCAATCTCGTTACCGACAAGTCTCTTTACTCATTCCGTAATGCAACATCCCACAACTAACTCATTAGTCACATTGCTTGCAAGGCTTATAGTGATGTGCATTACCGAGAGGGCCCAGAGATACCTCTCCGACAATTGGAGTGACAAATCCTAACCTCGATCTATGCCAACTCAACAAACACCATCGGAGACACCTGTAGAGCATATTTATAATCACCCAATTAAGTTGTGACGTTTGATAGCACACTAAGTGTTCCTCCGATATTCGGGAATTGCATAATCTCATAGTCATAGGAACATGTATAAGTTATGAAGAAAGCAATAGCAATAAACTAAATGATCATAGTGCTAAGCTAACAGATGGGTCAAGTCAATCACATCATTCTCTAATGATGTGATCCCATTTATCAAATGACAACTCATATCTATGGCTAGGAAATTTAACCATCTTTTATTAACGAGCTAGTCAAGTAGAGGCATACTAGTGATACTCTGTTTGTCTATGTATTCACACATGTACTAAGTTTCCAGTTAATACAATTCTAGCATGAATAATAAACATTTATCATGATATAAGGAAATATAAATAACAACTTTATTATTGCCTCTAGGGCATATTTCCTTCAAATATAACATTGGCTTAAGCCTCCCGAAGCTAGAGCGATACTTTCTCCTTCACGAGGCCAAAAATTATATATATAATTCCGATCACGATGAACTAGATGCATATGATAATTTTTTTGGTGGAACTCCAATTTCAAACGATTCCAATTCCATGATCCAATATCATCACATAGCCTATACCATGCCAATGCTTTTCCCTTCAAAGATAAAGGGAAAACCATTTTCATAAGTTCATCCCTGGGTAAACCTGCAAGTTTAAACAATCCACAAATTTATTCCACATATATCAAGTGCATATCAGGATGTTCGGTTCCATCTCCTGCACAAGGATTAGCTAGCAGTTGTTCTATCATACCCGAAGGAATTTCATATTCAATATTTTCAATAGGTGCAGTAGGTTGAGGTGTGGCTAATTGTGGTTCCGGACGAGGTGAACATACCCCGAACAAACCCCTCACAGGATTGTTTTCCATAGTAACAAGTGACAATAAATTTCAGCACACTATATAAATGTTTCCTTAGCAAATTCCACTTACCAAAGGTGCTTCACTCCCCGGCAACGGCGCCAGAAAATAGCCTTGATGACCCACAAGTATAGGGGATCAATTGTAGCTCTTTTCGATAAGTAAGAGTGTCGAACCCAATGAGGAGCAGAAGGAAATGACAAGTAGTTTCCGGTAAGGTATTGTCTGTTGGGGAACGCAGTAATTTCAAAATTTTCCTACGCAAATGCAAGATTATGGTGATGCATAGCAACAAGAGGGGAGAGTATCGTCTATGTACCCTCGTAGACCGTAAGAAGAAGCATTATGACAACGCGGTTGATGTAGTCGTACGTCTTCACGATCGACCGATCTAGTACCGAAGGTACAACACCTCCGCGATCTGCACACATTCGGCTCAGTGACGTCCCGCGAACTCACGATCCAGTAGAGCTTCGAGGGAGAGCTTCGTCAGCACGGCGGCGTGATGACGGTGATGATGTTGCTACTGGAACAGGGCTTCTCCTAAGCACCGATACGATATTACAGAGGTGGATTATGGTGGAGGGGGCACCGCACACGGCTAAAGATTAATGATCAAGTGTCTATGGGGTGCCCCCATCCCCCGTATATAAAGGAGTGGAGGAGGGGAAGGGCCGGCCCTCCTATGGCGCGCCCAGGAGTAGGATTCCCCCACCCCCTTCCATGTAGTAGGAGTAGGAGAAGGGAGGAAAGAGGGAGAAGGAAAGGGGGTGCCGCCCCGCCTTCCTAGTCCAATTCGGACCAGAGGGGGAGGCGGCGTGTGGCCTGCCCTGGCAGCCCCTCCTCTCTTTCCACTAAGGCCCATAAGGCCCATTAAACTCCCCGGGGGGTTCCGGTAACCCCCCCCCCCTCGTACTCCGGTATATGCCCGAACATCACTCGGAACCCTTCGATGTCCAAACATGGTCGTCCAATATATCGATCTTTATGTCTCGACCATTTCGAGACTCCTTCTCATGTCTGTGATCAAATCCGGGACTCCGAACTACCTTAGGTACATCAAAACACATAAACTCGTAATACCGATCGTCATCGAACGTTAAGCGTGCGGACCCTACGGGTTCGAGAACTATGTAGACATGACCGAGACATGTATCCGATCAATAACCAATAGCGGAACCTGGATGCTCATATTAGTTCCTACATATTCTACGAATATCTTTATCGGTCAAACCGCATAACGATATATGTTGTTCCCTTTGTCATCGGTATGTTACTTGCCCGAGATTCGATCTTCGGTATCTCAATACCTAGTTCAATCTTGTTATAGGCAAGTCTCTTTACTCGTTCCGTAATGCTACATCCTGTAACTAACTCATTAGCTACATTGCTTGCAAGGCTTATAGTGATGTACATTACCGAGAGGGCCCAGAGATACCTCTCCGACAATCGGAGTGACAAATCCTAATCTTGATCCATGCCAACTCAACAAACACCATCGGAGACACTTGTAGAGCACCTTTATAATCACCCAGTTACGTTGTGACGTTTGGTAGCACACAAAGTGTTCCTCCGGTATTCGGGAGTTGCATGATCTCATAGTCATAGGAACATGTATAGTTATGGAGAAAGCAATAGCAACAAACTAAACGATCATCGTGCTAAGCTAACGGATGGGTCAAGTCAATCACATCATTCTCTAATGATGTGATCCCGTTAATCAAATGACAACTCATGTCTATGGTTAGGAAACATAACCATCATTGATTCAACGAGCTAGTCAAGCAGAGGCAAACTAGTGACACTCTGTTTGTCTATGTATTCACACATGTACTAAGTTTCCGATTAATACAATTCTAGCATGAATAATAAACATTTATCATGGTATAAGGAAATATAAATAACAACTTTATTATTGCCTCTGGGGCATATTTCCTTCAGTCTCCCACTTGCACTAGATTCAATAATCTAGTTCACATCGTCATGTGATTTAACACCAATAGTTCACATCTTTACGTGATTAGTTCACATCTCCATGTGACTAACACCCAAAGGGTTTACTAGAGTCAATAATCTAGTTCACATTGCTATGTTATTAACACCCAAAGAGTGATCATGTTTTGCTTGTGAGAGAAATTTAGTCAACGGGTCTTCCACATTCAGAGCCATATGTATTTTGCAAATTTTCTATGTCTACAATGCTTTGCATGGAGCTACTCTAGCTAATTGCTCCCACTTTCGATATGTGTCTAGATCGAGACTTAGAGTCATCCAGATTGGTGTCAAAGCTTGCATCGATGTAACTCTTTATGAAGAACTCTTTGTGTAACACCCCGGATGTAACTTTCCCAATTTGTACTCCAACTCTTGCCATTTCCGGCGTTAAGTTATATTTATTTCTCGGGTTCGGGTCTTTGTCTCCGTGTGTTGTTGTCTTTGTCATGCATCTCATATCATGTCATCATGTGCATTGCATTTGCATACGTGTTCATCTCATGCATTCGAGCATTTTCCCCATTGTACGTTTTGCATTCCGGCGCTTCGTTCTCCTCCGGTGGTCATTTCTAGCTTCCTTTCGTGTGTGGGGATTAAACATTTCTGGATTGGACCGAGACTTGCCAAGCGGCCTTGGTTTACTACCGGTAGACCGCCTGTCAAGTTTCGTATCATTTGGACGTCGTTTGATACTCCAACGGTTAACCGAGGGACCGAAAAGGCCTCGTGTGTGTTGCAGCCCAACACCCCTCCATTTTGGCCCAAAACCCACCAAACTCTGCTCCATGTCCTAGAGCGTTCGATCACGATCGCGTGGCCGAAAACCGCACCTCATTTGGACTATCCTAGCTCCCTCTATGCCTATATATACACCCCCCTCTGAAATTCGCGGTTCATTCTTCCCCAAACCCTAAAAATCTACCCCGCCGCCGCCGGACAAGACGCGCCGCCGCCCCGAGCCACTAGAGGGCCGCCACGTGTCCTCCCCGCTAGCGCCACCGCACGCGGCCCGCCCGGCCCGCGTAGGGCCCCCGCGGCCCAGGTCGGCGCGCCGCCGCCCATCTCCTTCCTCCTCCCGCGCGCCGTCCGGGAGCTCGCCGCCTCCGCCGCCCCACCCTGTCGCCGGCGAGCTCCGCCGCGGCTTGCCCCCTCGCCGGTAGCGCCGCCCGAGCCGGCCTCCTCGTCCACGAGCGCCGCCGCCGACGACGACGCCGCCGCCGCCCATCTCCGGCGAGGATCCGGCGCCCCGGCCTCCTCCTCGGCTTCCACTCCGGCGAGCTCTCCGGCCGGTCATCCTTGATCCCCGCGCCCTGCTATAGTGCACGCCGGATCTGAGATCCAATCTCGTCGGGGTTGACTTTTCCTCTGAAAACCCTAATTTTTCTTGCCTACTTTGACCGGCTATATCTCCGCATCCGTAGCTCCGATTTGGGCATATAGCATATCAAAATGTTCGTCTCGACGAGTACATCATTTCATTCCATTGAATAATTTTCATTTGAGTTCATCTTGATGCCCGAAATGCTGTTAGAAGAGGGCTTCGTGAGTTAATTGTCAGATCTGCTAGTTCATCTTAGACTTTTGTCATTTTTGCCATGATTATTGTGTGCATGATATGCCTGTGAGTCCTTCATATGTTTTGTTAAGGATTTTGTCTTATTTCCAGAGGTGCAACCCATGCATTTTTAGGATGTGTGTGGTGACTTGTGCAAGCTTGCAAAGTGAGGCACCCGGTAAATCTGTTTTCAGGGACTTAGCAGTTTTCACTAAGTCTGGGATTATTTAGTTCATGATGCCATATGTTCGTGTTGTTTCCTAGTGATCCGTGCCTCTTTTGAGGATCATCAGTAAAGGAGTTTTGTTTATCTTGTTATGATCTATCCATACATGTCTTTACTTGCAATTATGGAGCACCCTAGCTTGAGTCAATCGAGCTCTACTTTTGCTTCGTTGTGAATCTGGGCAGATCGTCAACTTGTTTGCGATTTTGCCGATGTTATTGTAGTTGATCTGTGCATGCTATGCCATTGTTCTTGCCATGTATAGCTTGTATTTTGTGCCTTCTTTATGGGTGTATGCCTTTCTTTCCATGACTTGCACCGTGGTGAGTGCATCGAGCTCGTAAACATGCCTTCGTGAGTTATGTTTCAGCATGTCCCAGTTTTCACTAAGTCTGAAAACTGATTATGTTTTTGCTATGTTCGTGTGCTTGTTAGTATATTTTGTGCTCCCTTTTGGCTCAAGGTCACTAAGGGAATTTTGTAAATCTTGTTGATTAGCTCCATGCCATGTCTTTCTTTGTCATGCTCAGGTCCTGTAGCATGTTGTTTTGTTGCTCCGAAGAGGGCTATATGATCTGAAATTTCAGACAAGTGTTAATTTCACTAAGTCTGAAATCTGTTTTGCATTTGCATTTTTGCCATGCTTGTTTGAACCTCATAATGGAGGAATTGGCCGTAGCTCAGTGCTAGACTTTTGTTAAGCATCTTGTGAGCATCCCTGACATGTATTTTCTTGTCATGTTTGGTGGCTGTAGCATGTTCATTTCGTTGCATTTAGATGCCTACTTGCTGTAAATCGCAGACCGGTGTCATTTTTGAATCGCTTGCCATTTCCAAACCGTAACTCCGATTCCGGCGTTCTTTATATCGTTTTCAAGCGATTTCATCTCATCTTTCCAGTGTCACCCTTGGAATTCCATGTTGAGGCCAGGTTCATGCATTTCCTGTCATATCTTGCATTTTGCATCCCGCATCGCATCCCGCATAGCATATCATCATTGCATCGTATGGCTTGATCCTTGCACGTGGTTGATTGTGTCCTTGCTGCTTGTTTGTCTTGTTTGGGTAGAGCCGGGAGACGAGTTCGCTAACGAGGAGCCCGTTGAGTTTGCTTTTGAGGATCCAGTCAACTTTGACAGCTGTGCAGGCAAGATGATCATACCCTCGAAATCACTACTATCTTTGCTATGCTAGTTTGCTCGCTCTTTTGCTATGCCAATGCTACGATTCCTACCATTTGCTTGTCAGCCTCCCAATTGCCATGTCAATCCTCTAACCCACCATGTCCTAGCAAATCGTTGATTGGCTATGTTACCGCTTTGCTCAGCCCCTCTTATAGCGTTGCTAGTTGCAGGTGAAGATTGGAGGCCGTTCCTTGTTGGAACATCTTTTATTTACTTGTTGGGATATTATTATATTGCCATGTTATCTTAATGCATCTATATACTTGGTAAAGGGTGGAAGGCTCGTCCTCTCTCCTAGTGTTTTGTTCCACTCTTGCCGCCCTAGTTTCCGTCATATCGGTGTTATGTTCCTTGATTTTGCGTTCCTTACGCGGTTGGTTTATAATGGGAACCCCTTGATATTTCGCCTTGATTAAAGCTTTTCCAGCAATGCCCAACTTTGGTCTTACCATTCGCCACCTAGCCTTTTCTTTCCCTTGGGTTCTGCAGACTCAAGGGTCATCTTATTTTAACCCCCCTGGGCCAGTGCTCCTCTGAGTGTTGGTCCCACCGAGCAATGTCCGAGGCTACCAGGGGCAACTCTGGGCTGGCTTACCCGACGTCTGGCTCATCTGAGTGTGCCCTGAGAAAGAGATATGTGCAGCTCCTATCGGGATTTGTCGGCACATTCGGGCGGTGTTGCTGGTCTTGTTTTAACCTGTCGAAGTGTCTTGAGTTACCAAGATACCGAGTCTGATTGGAACGTCTTGGGAGGAGGTCTATTCCTTCGTTGACCGTGAGAGCTTGTCATGGGCTAAGTTGGGACTCCCCTGCAGGGATTGAACTTTCAAAAGCCATGCCCGCGGTTATGGGCAGATGGGAATTTGTTAATGTCCGGTTGTAGATAACTTGAACCTTAATTAATTAAAATGAATCAACTGAGTGTGTTACCGTGATGGCCTCTTCTCGGCGGAGTCCGGGAAGTGGACACGGTGTTGAAGTAATGTTTGCGCAGGTTGTTCCTCTAGATTCTCGCTCGTGCTTTGCCTCCTCTTCTCACTCTCTTTTGCGAATAAGTTAGCCACCATACTTGCTAGTCGCTTGCTGCAGCTCCACACATATTTGCCTATCCTTCCTATAAGCTTGAATAGTCTTGATCGCGAGGGTGCGAGATTGCTGAGTCCCTCTGGCTCACAGATTACTATTACACCAGATGCAGGTCCAGGTGATTCCGCTCCAGGTGACGAGTACGAGCTCAAGTGGGAGTTTGACGAAGACTCTCAGCGATACTACGTGTCTTTTCCTGACGATCAGTAGTGGTGCCTAGTTGGGGTTTGATCGGGACCGTGTCGCATGTTGGGTTATTTTCTATTTTGGCGCCGTAGTCGGGCCATGAGTGTTTGGATGATGTATGTTATTTATGTACTCTGATGTGACGTGGCGAGTGTAAGCCAACTATGTTTTCCCCTTTCATTCTATATGTTACATGGGATGTTGTGATGATTGCCTAACTTGCGACATTGCTTTCAATGCGGTTATGTCTCTAAGTCGTGCCTCGACACGTGGGAGCTATAGCCGCATCGAGGGCGTTACACTTTGTCACCTGCATAACCGAGAAACATTTCCTTATTCCACTAAAGATATTTTTGACCGCTGTCTAGTGATCCACTCCTGGATCACTATTGTACCCTCTTGCCAAACTTATGGTGAGGTACACAATAGGTCTGGTACACAGCATAGCATACTTTATAAAACCTATGACTGAGGCATAGGGAATGACTTTTTCATTCTCTTTCTATTTCCTCCAGTGGTCAGGTTTTGAGTCTTTACTCAACTTCACACCTTGCAACACAGCCAAGAACTCCTTCTTTGAGTTTTCCATTTTGAACTACTTCAAAATCTTGTCAATGTATGTACTCATTGAAAATATATCAAGCGTCTTGATCTATCTCTATAGATCTTGATGCTCAATATGTAAGTAGCTTCATCGAGGTCTTTCTTTGAAAAAACCTTTTCAAACACTCCTTTATGCTTTGCAGAAAATTATACATTATTTATGATCAACAATATGTCATTCACATATACTTATTAGAAATGTTGTAGTGCTCCCACTCACTTTCTTGTAAATACAGGCTTCACCGCAAGTCTGTATAAAACCATATGCTTTGATCACTTTATCAAAGCATATATTCCTACTCCGAGATGCTTGCACCAGTCCATAGATGGATCGCTAGAGCTTGCTCACTTTGTTAGCACCTTTAGGATCGACAAAACCTTCTGGTTGCATCATATACAACTCTTCTTTAAGAAATCCATTAAGGAATGCAGTTTTGACATCCATTTGCCAGATTTCATAAAATGCGGCAACTGCTAACATGATTCGGACATACTTTTAAGCATCAATACGAGTGAGAAAATCTCATTGTAGTCAACACCTTGAACTTGTCGAAAACATTTTGCGACAATTCGAGCTTTGTAGATAGTAACACTACTATCAGCGTCCGTCGCCCTCTTGAAGATCCATTTATTCTTAATGACTCACCGATCATCGGGCAAGTCAATCAAAGTCCATACTTTGTTCTCATACATGGATCCCATCTCAGATTTCATGGCCTCAGGCCATTTTGCGGAATCTGGGCTCATCATCGCTTCCTCATAGTTTGTAGTTCGTCATGGTCTAGTCACGTGACTTCCAGAACAAGATTACCATACCACTTTGGTGTGGATCGTACTCTAGTTGACCTACGAGGTTCGGTAGTAGCTTGATCCGAAGTTTCATGATCATCATCATTAGCTTCCTCGGTAATTGGTGTAGGAATCACTAGAACTAATTTCTATGACGAACTACTTTCCAATTCAGGAGAAGGTACAATTACCTCATCAAGTTCTACTTTTATCACACTCACTTCTTTCGAGAGAAACTCCTTCTCTAGAAAGGATCCATTCTTAGCAACAAAATAACTTGCCTTCGAATCTGTGATAGAAGGTGTACACAACAATTTATTTTTTGGGTATCCTATGAAGACGCATTTCTCCGATTTGGGTTCGAGCATATCAGGTTGAAACTTTTTCACATAAGCATCATAGCCCCAAACTTTAAGAAACGACAGCTTAGGTTTCTTGCTAAACCACAGTTCATATGGTGTCGTCTCAACGGATTTAGATGGTGCCCTATTTAACGTGAATGCAGCTGTCTCTAATGCATAACCCCAAAACGATAGTGATAAATCGATAAGAGACATCATAGATTGCACCATATCTAATAAAGTACGGTTATGACGTTCGGACACACCATTACGCTGTGGTGTTCCAGGTGGCGTGATTTGCGAAACTATTCTGCTTTCTTTCAAATGAAGACCAAACTCGTAACTCAAATATTCTCCTCCACGATCAGAACACAGAAACTTTATTTTCTTGTTACGATGATTTTCCACTTCACTCTGAAATACTTTGAACTTTGCAAATGTTTCAGACTTATGTTTCATCAAGTAGATATACCCATATCTTCTCAAATCATCTGTGAAGATCAGAAAATAACGATACCCGCCGCGAGCCTCAACACTCATCGGATTGCATACATCAGTATGTATTATTTCCAATAAGTCAATTGCTTGCTCCATTGTTTCGGAGAACGGAGTTTTAGTCATCTTGCCCACGAGGCATGGTTCACAAGCATCAAATGGTTCATAATCAAGTGATTCCAAAAGCCCATCAGCATGGAGTTTCTTCATGCGCTGTACACCAATATGACCTAAACGGCAGTGCCACATATAAGTTGCACTATCATCATTAACTTTGCATCTTTTGGCTTCAATATTATGAATATGTGTATTACTACGATCGAGATTCAATAAACCATTCACCTTGGGTGTATGACCTCAGAAGGTTTTATTCATGTAAACATAATGACAATTATCCTTGACTTAAATGAATAACTGTATTGCAATAAACATGATCCAATCATATTATGCTTTATGAAAACACCAAATAACATTTATTTTACGTTCAACACTAATCCCGAAGGTAAAGTGAGTGTGCGATGGTGATCTTATCAACCTTGGAATCACTTCCAACTCACATCATCACCTCACCCTTAACTAGTCTTTGTTTATTTTGCAACTCCCGTTTTGAGTTACTACTCTTAGTAACTGAACCAGTATCAAATACCGAGGTGTTGTTATAAACACTAGTAAAGTACACATCAATAACATGTATATCAAATATATACTTTTGTTCACTTTGCCATCCTTCTTATCCGCCAAGTATCTAGGGCAGTTCCACTTCCAGTGAACATTTCCTTTGCAGTAGAAACACTCAGTTCCAGGCTTGGGTCTAGCTTTGAGCTTCTTCATGGGAGTGGAAACTTGCTTTCCTTTCTTCTTTGAAGTTCCTCTTTCTTTCCCTTTGCCATTTTCTTGAAACTAGTGGTCTCGTTAACCATCAACACTTGATGCAATTTCTTGATTTCTACCTTCATCGATTTCAGCATCGCGAAGAGCTTGGGAATTACTTTCGTCATCCCTTGCATATTATAGTTCATCACTAAGTTCTAGTAACTTGGTGATAGTGACGAGAGAACTTTATCGATTACTATCTTATCTATAAGATTAACTCCCACTTGATTCAAGCAGTTGTAGTACCCGGACAATCTGTGCACATGCTCACTGGTTGAGCTATTCTCCTCCACCTTGTAGGCAAAGTACTATCAGAGGTCTTCATACCTCTCGACATGGGCATGAGTATGAAATACCAATTTCAACTCTTAGAACATCTTATATGTTCCGTGGTATTCAAAAAGTTTTTGAAATCCCGGTTCTAAGCCGTAAAGCATGGTGCACTAAACTATTAAGTAGTCATCATACCGAGCTTTGCCAAACGTTCATAAGGTGTGCATCTGCTCCTGCAATAGGTCTGTCACCTAAAGGTGCATCAAGGACATAATTCTTTTGTGCAGCAATGAGGATAATCCTCATATCACGGACCCAGTCCGCATCATTGCTACTATCATCTTTCAACTTATTTTTCTCTAGGAACATATCAAAAAATAAACAGGGAGCTACGTCGCAAGCTATTGATCTATAACATAGATATGCAAATACTATCAGGACAAGTTCATGATAAATTAAAGTTCAATTAATAATATTACTTAAGACCTCCCACTTAGATAGACATCTCTCTAATCATCTAAGTGATCACGTGATCCATATCAACTAAACCATGTCCGATCATCACGTGAGATGGAGTAGTTTTCAATGGTGAACATCACTATGTTGATCATATCTACTATATGATTCACGCTCGACCTTTCGGTCTCTAGTGTTCCAAGGCCATATCTGCATATGCTAGGCTCGTCAAGTTTAACCCGAGTATTCCGCGTGTGCAAAACTGGCTTGCACCCGTTGTATGTGAACGTAGAGCTTATCACACCCGATCATCATGTGGTGTCTCGGCACGACGAACTATAGCAACGGTGCATACTCAGGGAGAACACTTATACCCTGAAATTTAGTGAGAGATCATCTTATAATGCTACCACCGAACTAAGCAAAATAAGATACATAAAGGATAAACATCACATGCAATCAAAATATGTGACATGGTATGGCCATCATCATCTTGTGCCTTTGATCTCCGTCTCCAAAACACCATCATGATCTCTATCGTCATCGGCATGACACCATGATCTCCATCATCTTGATCTCTATCAACGTGTCATCACATGGTCATCTCACCAACTATTGCTTTTGCAACTATTGCTATCGCATAGCGATAAACAAAAGCAATTATATGGCGCTTGCATCTTATGCAATAAAGAGACAACCATAAGGCTCCTGCCAGTTGCCGATAACTTTAACAAAACATGATCATCTCATACAACAATTTATATCTCATCACATCTTGACCATATCACATCACAACATGCCCTGCAAAAACAAGTTAGACGTCCTCTACTTTGTTGTTGCAAGTTTTAATTGGCTGCTTCGGGCTGAGCAAGAACCATTCTTACCTACGCATCAAAAACCACAACGTGGTATAGTGATTGCTTTTTGATCTTCAGAAAGAACCCTGTTCATTGAATCCGATTAAACTAAAGTTGGAGAAACAGACACCCACTAGCCACCTGTGTGCGAAGCACGTCGGTAGAACTAGTCTCGCGTAAGCGTACGCATAATGTCGGTATGAGCCGCTTCATCCAACAATACCACCGAATCAAGAATCAACTAGTGACGGCAAGCAATATGTATATACCCACGCCCACAACTCCTTTGTGTTCTACTCGTGCATATAACATCTACGCATAGACGTGGCTCGGATGCTACTATTGGGGAACACAGTAATTTCAAAATTTTCCTACGCACACGCAAGATGATGGTGATGCATAGCAACAAGAGGGGAGAGTATCATCTACGTACCATCGTAGACCGTAAGCGGAAGCGTTATGACAACGCGGTTGATGTAGTCGTACGTCTTCACGATCGACCGATCTAGTACCGAAGGTACGACACTTCCGCGATCTGCACACGTTTGGATCGGTGACGTCCTGTGAACTCACGATCTAGTAGAGCTTTGAGGGAGAGCTTTGTCAGCACGACGGCATGATGACGGTGATGATGTTTCTACCAGAACAGGGCTTCACCTAAGCACCGCTACGATATTACCGAGGTGGATTATTTTTGGGGACTATTAAGTATAAACCGGCCATAAGGGGTCGTGTTATGTTCACAAGGAGTTAGTCATGTTTGAAGCCCATGAAGATAAAAGGGATGGCACTTTACGGAGGAGATATAACATGAAGGCCCAGGGCCCAAAGGCAATTAGGGCCCATAGATGTAAACCGCCATATTATATGTAACTTATGTTGTAAGACAAGGAAAGGTAGAAACCGAGCCAGACACGTTTATGAACTGGCCTCGGGATTCTGTAAACCGTCGAGCGTCAACCTGTGTATATAAAGGGACGACCCGGCGGCGGTTTAGGGGACAACACACAACAACTCGAGAGCCAGGCAAAGTGGATTCGCTCCCTGGTCATCGAAACCCTAGAAATTCCATCACAACTGGATTAGGCCTTCACCTTCACCATGGGATATGCTGTGGGCCAGCTGACTAAGAGTCGTCGTGGCAAGCTCTACATCGACGACGCAGGATGGAGCCTCGAGGCCGGATCGATTGAGTATGGGTACCGGGTCCCCTTTGGTGGAATTCATGTCTTCATCGGCAAGATCGGCGAACTGGGCCCTGAGCTAGACATCTGCACCAACATCATCGAGATGGCTCAGCATGCAAGATCTTCCTAGGTTCAGCCCGCCGTAAAGCGTGCCTTTGTGGGAGTCATCCACGGAGCGGAATCTGAGGATAGATCAGTATCTGGTGGCGAAACCGTCGTCTACTTTGATGACGAGTCTTCAACTGGAGAGACCGAGTCGCTTTACCAGCTGCATGATGGCCGGATTAGTGGTGGTTCCGATGGCGACAGTATTCCGGACCTCCTTGAACTGCCGAGCCGAGTTGTGATCTTCATGGCCAGTACACAATCGGTGCAGCACTCTTCTACCGCCGCAGCAGTGATTTTCGGTTCAGCAGCAGCAACACCAACAGGAGCAGGGAGCTCTATGCCACCTCCGGCTCAGGTTTTGTCCGATTTGTTCGATGCTTTGGCAACGTTGCTGGTAGCGGAGGTTGACGCGGCAAACTGGGATTAGCACAACGCGGAGATTGCAAAGGTGAAGGATCAGATAGCTCAAGCTAAGGTGGATCTGGCAGCAGAGAACACCAGGATGGCCGCTGAGTGGGCCGGGTTAGAGGCACAGGCCTATCAGCTTATGCTAGACCAGAGTGCGTCAGATGATGTCATGAGGAGAAGTGTAACGCCCCGAGACCGATGTGCCAGGTGTCGTCCAGTTATTCGTTGTTGTTGCCATGTCTTTTGCTTGCGTGTTGCATCTTGTCATGTCATCATGTGCATTGCATCATCTTGTTTTCGAAACTTGCATCCGTCCCGGTCTCCTCGTTCCGTCCGTTGTCCGTTCTGAGCCGAGACACACTTGCATGCGCTCGCTGCATGTCCGAAATATTATTTTATAAGTGGCCGGAAATGTTCTCGGATTGGGTTGAAAGTTTGCGTGTGGTCTTATTATAGTGTAGATAGACCGCCTGTCAAGTTTCATCGCATTCAGAGTTCGTTTGATAGCCCAACCATTGAACTATAGCAGCATTATAGCCGGGCAAACGTCGGACGTTTTCGGTCTCCGGAAACAGTTGCCGGGCTGCACTCCTCTCCTCTCATCTCAGCCCAACCTCTCTTCACAGCCCACTAGCCCACCTATCTAACCCCCCTCCACTCCGGGTCATCCGATCGAGATCGAACGGCTCCGGAACGGACTAAAACCCCCAACCCTAGCTCCTCCTGCTATATATAGCAGCCCCCCTTGCCATTTTTGGCCTTCTCCTTCCTCCTCCTCGAAATCCGCGCCCCCAATCATCAGCCAGCCGCCTCCCACCTCCTCTCCTCTATTTCCACCGCCGGCCACCTCGTCCCTGCCACTTGGCGCCATCCTGGTGGCCAGCCGCCACCACGCAGGACGCCCGCAGCCAACGGGAAGCCGCCACGTCGCCTCCCCGTGCCCCACATCGCCCCGCGCCGCCAGGCCCGCTCCAAGCCCGCCCGGGCCCCGATCTGGGCTCTGAGGCCCGTACCGCATCGCCCCTGCTCCCCGAGCTCCAGATCGGGAGAGGGAGATCCCGATCCGAGCTCCTCCGCCGCGTTGCCCCGTCGTCCGCGCTCGCTGGCGACGAGCGCCGCCCATCGCCGGAGACCTCCAGAAAGCCAGCCTCGCCGCCCCGCCTATCTACTTCCTTCTCCTCCCTCCTTCGGCCTCTCCCTCTAAATTCTCCCTCTCTCTCGCAGGTGCCCGCTGCCACCGCCCAGGGAGCTCGTCGTTGGCCCCGTCTTCGCCAGATCCGGCCGGGATCCACTGGATCCGGGGCCCTGCGACCCGTTCCCGGCCTCTCCAGCTTCGCCGAACCCCGCCGTCGCCAGAGTTCTGTCACGCCGCCGCCTTGTTCTTCTGCCCGTGAGGCGCACGGGAGAAGGACGATGCCGACGCTCGCCCCTCTCGCCCGCATGGGCCACCGCACGCCCTGGCCTGGCCCAGCTCCCCGCTCGGTCTCCAAGGCCCAGCTCCTCTTCGCCAGATCCGCCGGCCCACCGCTCTGCTTCCCTTTCGGCCCGTTGGCCCAGTGTGAGAAGCCACCATTTTCCCTCGCCCTGTGCGCTGCATACTATCCTGCGCCCATGCTCTGTTCCAGATTCGGCCCGTTGTGTTTTTTTCCTGGTCCTGCGAATTTTGCTAATTTCCTGAGACTGCAGTTTTGCAGAAAACCCCTTCATGATCATGCATATTGTAACTCACAAACGATGCATCATACTAAAATAAACTTAATATGAAAAATGCTTATAATTGCATCTAGTTTAATAATTTGTCATTTTCATCCATGGTTAAAATGATTAAATTGCTGCTTGTGTAGATTTACTCTTATGACATGCTAAAATGCTTTATTTCATAACTAAATAACCGTAACTCGGATTTTAATAATCTTTATATGTAAATGGGGTGGAATTTTGCCTAGTTTAACATGGTGGCATCACTTTGCATGTTTAACAACTATAAAATTTGATTTAGGGCAGAACAGTACCATAACCAAAGTATGCTCATGAGGAGTTTCCGAAAATGTTGTTCGTTGCTTCCAGCCTCATTTAAACTTGACTAGATGGGTAGTTTTCTTTGCTTCACCCTCTTGCCATGTTTATAAACATTTAATATTGTTGGGTACATAAACAAGATCGAACTTAATAAGTCACGTGGTGTTTCGTCAATATGCAACGGAGTTGCATATTGAGCTCCACTTAATTTGTAGTATTGCTTGTGCATTTTTCCATGCCATTTATCATTAAACCGGACATGCATCATACTTGTTTGCGCATCGTGCCATGCTTATGTGATGTTTGTTCACCATGATTATTTGCTTCTTTCCGGTGTTGCTTCTTCGGGTTGGTTCCGATAACGTCGTGTTGTGAGGATTCGTTCGACTACGTCCGTTTGTCTTCTTCATGGACTCGTTCTTCTTCCTTGCGGGATCTCAGGCAAGATGATCATACCCTCGAAATCACTTCTATCTTTGCTTTCTTAGTTGCTCGCTCTTTTGCTATGCCTATGCTGCGATACCTACCTCTTGCTTATCATGCCTCCCATATTGTTGAACCACGCCTCAAACCCACCTTGTCCTAGCAAACCGTTGTTTGGCTATGTTACCGCTTTGCTCAGCCCCTCTTATAGCGTTGTTAGTTGCAGGTGAAGATTGAAGTTTGTTCCTTGTTGGAACATGGAGATGTGTTCCTTGTTGGAACATGTTTACTTGTCGGGATATCACAATATGTCTTATTTAATTAATGCATCTATATACTTGGTAAAGGGTGGAAGGCTCGGCCTTATGCCTAGTGTTTTGTTCCACTCTTGCCGCCCTAGTTTCTGTCATATCGGTGTTATGTTCCCGGATTTTGCGTTCCTTACGCGGTTGGGTTATAATGGGAACCCCTTGACAGTTCGCTTTGAATAAAACCCCTCCAGCAAGGCCCAACCTTGGTTTTACCATTTGCCACCTAGCCTCTTTTTCCCTTGGGTTAGTCCAGCCCAAGGGTCATCTTATTTTAACCCCCCCGGGCCAGTGCTCCTCTGAGTGTTGGTCCAACCCAGAGCACCGTGCAGGCCATCCCTTGGCAACTTGGGTTATGTCGGCTCCTGTACGCTTAGCTTATCCGGTGTGCCCTGAGAACGAGATATGTGTAGCTCCTATCGGGATTTGTCGGCACAGCGGGTGGTCTTGCTGGACTTGTTTTACCATTGTCGAGGATGTCTTGTAGAACCGGGATACCGAGCCTGATCGGAATGTCTCGGGAGGAGGTCTATTCCTTCGTTGATCGTGAGAGCTTGTCATGGGCTAAGTTGGGACACCCCTGTAGGGATTTGAACTTTCAAAAGCCGTGCCCGTGGTTATGGGCAGATGGGAATTTTTTAATGTCCGGTTGTAGATAACTTGAACCTTAACTTAATTAAAATGAATCAACTGCGTGTGTAACCGTGATGGTCTCTTTCCGGCGGAGTCCGGGAAGTGAGCACGGTGTTGGAGTTATGCTTGACGTAGGTTGTTCTAGGATCACTTCTTGATCATACTTTTATCGACCGTGCTTTGCCTTCTCGTCTCGCTCTCATTTGCGTATGTTAGCCACCATATATGCTAGTCGCTGGCTGCAGCTCCACCTCATACCTTTTACCTTACCCATAAGCTTAAATAGTCTTGATCGCGAGGGTGCGAGATTGCTGAGTCCCCGTGACTCACAGATACTTCCAAACCAGCTTGCAGGTGCCGTTGAACCGTGCAGATGACGCAACCAAGCTCACAGAGGAGCTCGATGAAGATCTTGTCCTTTGTGTTGTTTCGTTCTAGTTGATCAGTAGTGGAGCCCAATTGGGGTCGATCGGGGACCGTGTTGCATTTGGGGTTCTTCTTTTATTTTGGCATCCTAGTCGGGCCATGAGTGTTTGGATGATGTAATGTTATTTATGTACTTGATTGACGTGGCGAGTGTAAGCCAACTATGTTATCTCCCCTTTTATTATCATATTACATGGGATGTTGTGAAGATTGCCTAACTTGCGACATATGCCTTCAATGCGATTATGCCTCTAAGTCGTGCCTCGACACGTGGGAGATATAGTCGCATCGAGGGTGTTATAAGAAGGTACCGATCTCACCTGCCGCCAGTTTACGAAGGAAGAAACCTCTTTAATACACCAGGAGCAGGCACCAGCAACCAGCCAGTGGTAAACTGGGCGGAGGCGCCTGGGACCGGCGCACCGGTTCAGCCACGCGCAATGGATCCGCCCCCTCAGCCTCGTCAGAATGATGTCCCATCACGACATGTCTCAACGCCTCCAGGTCATTACTCTAACCCGTTGGATAACATCGTTGCCGCTGCTTCACGATTGGCGGCTCTCCCGATTGATGGCGAGTCCCCAGTAGCAGTTGAAACATGACGGGCTAGGGAGCTCCTTCAGACGGCCTTGACTCAGCAGCAGGCTTATTCATATAGCCGCGAGAGGATTCATTCTACTCCCCGCCTGAGCCGGAGCTACAACAGGAATATCGATGAACCGGTCGTATCAAGTAGTGCGCAGAATCATAATCCGCCCCATGGCCATAACCCGGCGGGTGGCGGTGGCAATGCTCAGGATGTAGTGGGTCACGCTAGGGCACGTCGAGAGGCCGAGTTAGCGGCGTAGCATGAGGCCCACCAACTCACTCCAGTTCGTCCAACAACGTCTGTGGAACCATGGGTTACCTCCGGTTCTTTGGGGGTACCATGTCTCGTCCCAACACTGCGCAATGTACGGCTACCCAAGGATTTCAAAGGCCCGCACAAGGTGCCGAATTACACTGCCGATTTATCCCCCGAGTCATGGGTGGAAAGCTATGAGATGGCAATGGAGATGCTAGATGTGGACGAGGCGGCATGTGCCAAATACTTTACCGTGATGTTGGAGGGAACAGCTCGCACATGGTTGAAAAACCTGCCGGCCAACTCCATTGGGTCGTGGGACGAGTTAAGGGCCCGTTTCATCGAGAATTTCAAGGATACGTGCAAGAAGCCCATGTCAATCATGGATTTAGTTGCCTATGTCTAGGAGGAAGGAGAATCAACAACCCGTTGGGTGCGCCGGGTTTTGGAGATTTTGCATTCATCAGACCGCATCAACGCTGACATAGCAGTTTTAACATTGGAAGGCAATTGTCGGTTTGCACCTCTGAAGCTGAAGTTGGGACAGCTCAAACGCCATTGCAATGACATGGGAACACTTATGGCGGCTCTGGTGAAGTATGCCAACTCTGATAGTACCAAGGACCCCGAGTCTGATGACGACAAGACAGGGAAGGGAAAGAAGAGCGGCAACACCAAAGGGCGGCAGCATAACCCGACAGGTCATGGGAACAACGGTAAACGCAAGGCAGATAATA
The DNA here is from genome assembly GCF_056163025.1 of Triticum urartu. Classification (NCBI taxonomy): domain Eukaryota; kingdom Viridiplantae; phylum Streptophyta; class Magnoliopsida; order Poales; family Poaceae; genus Triticum; species Triticum urartu. Next base: position 436,857,748 of record NC_141877.1, on the reverse strand, counting down.
GCTTGGACTTTGTGGCTAACACCAACACCCGGGATAACGGTCAACGGCGTAAGGGTAAACCGCCCCAGCGGGGTGGAGGGTCAGGCCCCAATCTTGAGCGCATGTTAAATTGGCCTTTCCCAAAGAACGGATCGAAGGAGAGGCCAGCTATGCATCTTTGGAAGGATTGCTTCATTATGCGGGAGTTCAAAAATTCAAATCTCTTTCAATACGACAATGGACCGCCCAGCGGTTCAGGAGGCGGTTTCCATGGGCCGGGTTATGGTGGTGGCAGCTCCGGTTCAGGATTCCAAGGCAACCAAACCGGACATGGCAGTTAAGACAGTCAGGGCAATCAGGGAGGTTATAACCATCAGGGGAATCAACAACAGCAACAATCGGGTTATCAGAGCAATCCGAAGCAGTTGAATAGTGGGCAGTATCATGTCTTCACCACTAGCCAATGTAAGCGCGTCCAGAAGCTTCATAAAAGGGTCGTGAACTCTGTTGAACCGGCGGTACCTCGTTATCTGCGCTGGTCTGAACAACCCATTTTGTGGAGTCGAGAGGATCATCCACCCCGGGTTGATATTCCGGGTCATCTAGCCTTAGTGGTGGCACCTCAGGTTGGGGGGTATAAGTTCACCAAGGTGCTTATGGATGGAGGTGTTGGGAACGTAGCAGAAATTCAAAATTTTCCTACGTGTCACCAAGATCTATCTATGGAGAGACTAGCAACGAGGGGAAGGAGAGTGCATCTACATACCCTTGTAGATCGCTAAGCGGAAGCGTTCAAGTGAACGGGGTTGATGGAGTCATACTCGTCGTGATTCAAATCACCGATGACCAAGTGCCGAACGCACGGCACCTCCGCGTTCAACACACGTACAGCCCGGTGACGTCTCCCACGCCTTGATCCAGCAAGGAGAGAGGGAGAGGTTGAGGAAGACTCCATCCAACAGCAGCACAACGGCATGGTGGTGGTGGAGGAGCGTGGCAATCCTGCACGGCTTCGCCAAGCACCACGGGAGAGGAGAAGGACTTGGGAGAGAGGGAGGGCTGCACCAAAGGCAAAGGTGTGTCTCAAGAGGCCCTCCTACCCTCACTATATATAGGGATCCCAAAGGGGGGGGTGCGCCAGCCCTAGGAGATCCAATCTCCTAGGGGGCGGCGGCCAGGGGAGGAGTCCTTCCCCCCAAAGGCACCTAAGAGGTGCCTTCCCCTTCTGGGACTCTTCCTTTAGGGTTTCCCCAGGCGCATGGGCCTCTTGGGGCTGGTGCCCTTGGCCCATGTAGGCCAAGGCGCACCCCCTACAGCCCATGTGGCCCCCGGGGCAGGTGGCCCCACCCGGTGGGCCCCCGGGACCCTTCCGGTGGTCCCGGTACAATACCGATGACCCCGAAACTTGTCCCGATGGCCGAAACAGGACTTCCTATATATAAATCTTTACCTCCGGACCATTCCGGAACTCCTCATGACGTCCAGGATCTCATCCGGAACTCCGAACAACATTCGGTAACCACATACAAGCTTCCTTTATAACCCTAGCGTCATCGAACCTTAAGTGTGTAGACCCTACGGGTTCGGGAGACATGCAGACATGACCGAGACGTTCTCCGGTCAATAACCAACAGCGGGATCTGGATACCCATGTTGGCTCCCACATGTTCCACGATGATCTCATCGGATGAACCATGATGTCAAGGACTCAATCAATCCCGTATACAATTCCCTTTGTCTAGCGGTATTGTACTTGCCCGAGATTCGATCGTCGGTATCCCTATACCTTGTTCAATCTCGTTACCGGCAAGTCTCTTTACTCGTTCCATAACACATCATCCCGTGATCAACTCCTTGGTCACATTGCGCATATGATGATGTCCTACCGAGTGGGCCCAGAGATACCTCTCCGTTTACACGGAGTGACAAATCCCAGTCTCGATTCGTGCCAACCCAACAGACACTTTCGGAGATACCTGTAATGTACCTTTATAGCCACCCAGTTACGTTGTGACGTTTGGCACACCCAAAGCACTCCTACGGTATTCGGGAGTTGCACAATCTCATGGTCTAAGGAAATGATACTTGACATTAGAAAAGCTTTAGCATACGAACTACACGATCTTTGTGCTAGGCTTAGGATTGGGTCTTTGTCCATCACATCATTCTCCTAATGACGTGATCCCGTTATCAACGACATCCAATGTCCATGGTCAGGAAACCGTAACCATCTATTGATCAACGAGCTAGTCAACTAGAGGCTTACTAGGGACATGGTGTTGTCTATGTATCCACACATGTATCTGAGTTTCCTATCAATACAATTATAGCATGGATAATAAACGATTATCATGAACAAGGAAATATATAATAATAACCAATTTATTATTGCCTCTAGGGCATATTTTCAACAGTCTCCCACTTGCACTAGAGTCAATAATCTAGTTCACATCGCCATGTGATTAACATTCACAGGTCACATCGCCATGTGACCAACATCCAAAGAGTTTACTAGAGTCAGTAATCTAGTTCACATCACTATGTGATTAGCACTCAATGAGTTCTGGGTTTGATCATGTTGCTTGTGAGAGAGGTTTTAGTCAACGGGTCTGAACCTTTCAGATCCGTGTGTGCTTTACAAATCTCTATGTCATCTCCTAGATGTAGCTACCACGTTCTATTTGGAGCTTATTCCAAATAACTGTTCTACTATACGAATCCAGTTTACTACTCAGAATAATCTGGATTAGTGTCAAAGTTTGCATCGGCGTAACCCTTTACGACGAACTCTTTTACCACCTCCATAATCGAGAAAATTCCTTAGTCCACTAGTTACTAAGGATAACTTTGACCGCTGTCCTGTGATCCATTCTTGGATCACTCTGGTACCCCTTGACTGACTCATGGCAAGGCACACTTCAGGTGCGGTACACAGCATAGCATACTGTAGAGCCTATGTCTTAAGCATAGGTGACGACCTTCGTTCTTTCTCTCTATTCTGTCGTGGTCGAGCTTTAAGTCTTAACTTCATACCTTACAACTCAGGCAAGAACTCCTTCTTTGACTGATCTATCTTGAACACCTTCAAGATCACGTCAAGGCATGTGCTCATTTGAAAGTACTATTAAGCGTTTTGATCTATCCTTATAGATCTTGATGCTCAATGCTCAAGTAGCTTAATCCAGGCTTTCCATTGAAAAACACTTTCCAAATAACCCTATATGCTTTCCAGAAATTCTACGTCATTTCCGATCAACAACATATATTCATCAGAAATTCTATAGTGCTCCCACTCACTTCTTTGGAAATACCAGTTTCTCATAAACTTTGTATACACCCAAAATCTTTGATCATCTCATCAAAGCATACATTCCAACTCCGAGATGCTTACTCCAGTCCTCAGAAGGATTGCTGGAGCTTTGCATACTTATTAGCATCTTTCAGGATTGACAAAACCTTCCGGTTGTATCACATACAACCTTTCCTCAAGAAAATCGTCGAGGAAACAATGTTTTGACATCCTATCTGCAAGATTTCATAAATAATGCAGTAATCGCTAATATAATTCCAAAGACTCTTAGCATCGCTACGAGTGAGAAAGTCTCACCGTAGTCAACTCCTTGAACTTGTCGGAAAACATCTTAACGACAAGTCGAGCTTTCTTAACGGTGATACTTACCATCATTGTCCGTCTTCCTTTTAAAATCCATATGTACCTAACAGCCTTACGACCATCAAGTAGTTCTTCCAAAGTCTACACTTTGTTTTCATATATGGATCCTCTCTCGGATTATATGGCCTCGAGCCATTTATCGGAATCCGGGCCCACCATCGCTTCTCCATAGCTCGTAGGTTCATTGTTGTCTAGCAACATGACTTCCAAGACAGGGTTACGTACCACTCTGAAGTAGTACGCATCCTTGTCATCCTACGATGTTTGGTAGTGACTTGATCTGAAGTCTCATGATCAATATCATAAGCTTCCACTTCAATTGGTGTAGGTGCCACAGGAACAACTCTTTGTGCCCTGCTATACACTAGTTGAAGTAACGGTTCAATAACCTCATCAAGTCTCCACCATCCTCCCACTCAATTCTTTCGAGAGAAACTTTTCCTCGAGAAAGGACCTGATTCTAGAAACAATCCCTTATTGCTTTCGAATCTGAGACAGGAGGTATACCCAACTGTTTCGGGTGTCCTATGAAGATGCATTTATCCGCTTTAGGTTCGAGCTTATCAGCCTGAAACTTTTTCACATAAGCGTCGCAGTCCCAAACTTTTACGAAATGACAGCTTAGGTTTCTCTAAACCATAGTTCATACAGTGTCATCTCATCGGAATTACGTGGTGCCCTATTTAAAGTGAATGTGGTTGTCTCTAATGCCTAACCCATAAACTATTGTGGTAATTTGATAAGAGACATCATGGTATGCATCATATCCAATAGGGTGCAGTTATGATGTTCGGACACACCATCACACTATGGTGTTCCAGGCTGTATCAGTTGTGAAACAATTTCCACAATGTCTTAATTCTGTGCCAAACTCGTAATTCAGATATTCATCTCTATGATCATATCATAGATATTTTATCCTCTTGTCACAACGATCTTTCAACTTCACCCTGAAATTACTTGAACCTTTCAATAATTCAGACTCGTGATTCATCAAGTAAATATACTCAACATCTACTCAAATCATCTGTGAAGTAAGAACATAACGATATCCACTACATGCCTCAGCACTCATTGGACTGCACACATCAAAAATGTATTACTTCCAACAAGTTGCTTTCTTGTTCCATTTTACTGAAAACGAGGCTTTCAGTCATCTTGCCCATATGATTTGCATGTCTCAAGTGATTCAAAATCAAGTGAGTACAAAACGGTCCATTTGCATGGAGTTTCTTCATGCATATATACCAATAGACATGGTTCGCATGTCCCAAACTTTTCAAAAACGAGTGAGCCCAAAGATCCATCAACATGGAGCTTCTTCATGCATTTTATACCGATATGACTTACGTGGCAGTGCCACAAGTAGGTGGTACTATCATTACTATCTTTTGGCATGAACATGTGTATCACTACGATCGAGATTCAATAAACCATTCATTTTAGGTGTAAGACCATTGAAGGTATTATTCAAATAAACAGAGTAACCATTATTCTCCTTAAATGAATAACCGTATTGCGATAGACATAATCCAATCATGTCTATGCTCAACGCAAACACCAATCTCGATGGTAGAGGGAGCGTGCGATGCTTGATCATATCAACATTGAGAACACTTCCAACACATATTGTCAGCTCACCTTTAGCTAGTATCCGTTTATTCCGTAGCTTTTATTTCGAGTTACTAACACTTAGCAACCGAACCGGTATCTAATACCCTGGTGCTACTAGGAGTACTAGTAAAGTACACATTAACATAATGTATATCCAATATACTTCTATCGACCTTGCCAGCCTTCTAATCTACCAAGTATCTAGGGTAATTCTGCTCCAGTGGCCGTTCCCTTTATTACAGAAGCACTTAGTCTCGGGTTTGGGTTCAACCTTGGGTTTCTTCACTAGAGCAGCAGCTGAATTGCCATTTTATGAAGTATCCCTTCGTGCCCTTGCCCTTCTTGAAACTAGTGGTTTCACCAACCATCAACAATTGATGCTCCTTCTTGATTTCTACTTTTGTGGTGTCAAACATCACGAACATCTCAAGGATCATCATACATGTCCCCGATATATTATAGTTCATCACGAAGCTCTAGCAGCTTGGTGGTAATGACTTCGGAGAAACATCACTATCTTATCTGGAAGATCAACTCCCACTTGATTCAAATGATTGTTATACTTAGACAATCCGAGCACAATCTCAACAATTGAGCTTTTCTCCTTAGTTTGCAGGTTAAGAAAATCGTCGGAGGTCTTATACCTCTTGACGTGGGCACGAGCCTGAAATTCCAATTTCAGCCCTCAAAACATCTCATATGTTTCGTGACGTTTCAAAAACGTCTTTGGTGCCTCAACTCTAAACCGTTTAACTGAACTATCATGTAGTTATCAAAACGTGTATGTCAGATGTTCGCAACATCCACAGACAACGTTCGAGGTTTAGCACACTGAGCGGTGCATTAAGGACATAAGCCTTCTAAGAAGCAATGAGGACAATCCTCAGTTTACGGACCTAGTCCGCATAATTGCTACTATCAACTTTCAACTAATTTTTTCTCTAGGAACATATCTAAACAGTAGAACTGAAACGCGAGCTACGACATAATTTGCAAAATCCTTTTTGACTATGTTTAGGATAATTAAGTTCATCTTATGAACTCCCACTCAGATAGACATCCCTCTAGTCATCTAAGTGATTACATGATCCGAGTCAACTAGGCCGTGTCCGATCAACACGTGAGACGGACTAGTCAACGTCGGTGAACATCTTCATGTTGATCGTATCTTCTATACGACTCATGCTCGACCTTTCGGTCTTCTGTGTTCCGAGGCCATGTCTGTACATGCTAGGCTCGTCAAGTTAACCCTAAGTGTTTTTGCATGTGTAAAGCTGTCTTACACCCGTTGTATGTGAACGTAAGGATCTATCACACCCGGTCAACACGTGGTGCTTCGAAACGACGAACTGTAGCAACGGTGCACAGTTAGGGGAGAACACTTCTTGAAATTGTTGTAAGGGATCATCTTATTTACTACCGTCGTTCTAAGCAAATAAGATGTATAAACATGATAAACATCACATGCAATCAAATAGTGACATGATATGGCCAATATCATATTGCTCCTTTTGATCTCCATCTTCGGGGCTCCATGATCATCATCGTCACCGGCATGACACCATGATCTCCATCATCATGATCTCCATCATCGTGTCTTCATGAAGTTGTCACGTCATCTATTACTTCTACTACTACAGCTAACGGTTAGCAATAAAGTAAAGTAATTACATGACGTTTATGTTGACACGCAGGTCATAAATAAATAAAGACAACTCCTATGGCTCCTGCCGGTTGTCATACTCATCGACATGCAAGTCGTGATTCCTATTACAAGAACATGATCAATCTCATACATCACATATATCATTCATCACATCCTTTGGCCATATCACATCACATAGCATACCCTGCAAAAACAAGTTAGACGTCCTCTAATTGTTGTTTGCATGTTTTACGTGGCTGCTATGGGTTTCTAGCAAGAACGTTTCTTACCTACGCAAAGACCACAATGTGATATGCCAATTGCTATTTACCCTTCATAAGGACCCTTTTCATCGAATCCGATCCGACTAAAGTGGGAGAGACAGACACCCGCCAGCCACCTTATGCAACTAGTGCATGTCAGTCGGTGGAACCAGTCTCACGTAAGAGTACGTGTAAGGTCGGTCCGGGCCGCTTCATCCCACGATGCCGCCGAATCAAGATAAGACTAGTAACGGCAAGCATATTGAACAAAATCAACGCCCACAACTACTTTGTGTTCTACTCGTGCATAGAATCTACGCAATAAACCTGGCTCATGATGCCACTGTTGGGGAACGTAGCAGAAATTGAAAATTTTCCTACGTGTCACCAAGATCTATCTATGGAGAGACTAGCAACGAGGGGAAGGAGAGTGCATCTACATACCCTTGTAGATCG